>NC_061869.1:22193487-22260498 GCF_907164915.1 Impatiens glandulifera
ATTAGAGCCAGGTTTCTATTCTCAAGCATCAAGAATCCAAAGTATGTCTTGCATCAATGAAATTCCTCTTCTGTCAAAGGAACACTATGATGTGTGGATGGTAAGAATGCAAGCTCACTTGTCTGCTATTGACTATGATATGTGGAGTGTTATCACCAATGGCCCCATAAAGATTTCAAAGACAAGAAGTGAGTGGACCACTGAAGATAATGTGACCAACAACCTGGATAATGTTGCTAAGAACATTCTGTTCCAGTCTCTCAACACGAAAATGTTCTGTGAGATTAAGTCTTGTTCCACTGCAAAAGAAATATGGGATAAGCTCAGCCAGATCCACGGAGTGAGCCCTCAAGCAAAGAACAACTAGGAAGCATTCATTTGCAGTCAGAACAAATCCAGATGGACTGACAGCGATTCGGAGGAGTCTCCTGTTGCAAAAGAAAATGAAGTTGTAACATGTCTGATGGCAGATGACCAATCTAAGGTAAATGATACATCTGCACCAAAATTTACAAACGAGGAGTTAACTAATGCACTCAATGAAATGGCTGTTGAGTACAAAAAGTTAGTTGACTCTTTTTTTGAAATGAAAGTTAAATATGAATCAACCGCTTTCTCTTCAAAGAAAAAACCCAAATCAAATGTTTTTGAAGAAAACTTAACAGAGATCTCATCTGAGAATGAGATGCTCAAGGAACAGATTCAAACTCTTTCATCTAAAAACAAGAGACTGAACTATATTGTCAGTGCATGGACAAGGTCTGGTGATGCTGTCAAATATCAGATCAGCATGCTGAAACCTGCTGGATCTAGATCCGGATTGGGATTTGATAGCAATGATACTAACCTGTCCTGCAAAAAGTCAAAGCCAAATGACAAACTTAAGCCAATAAGTTTTGTCAAAGGAAGTATGACTGACATTGAATCTGATCCTATTCATGAAGAAGTGGCTTTTAAAAATGAAATAGTTTATGTTCCACCAACTGTTAGTTGGCTTAAGAATAAGCTAGAAAAGGCTAATAAGTTGGGAAATCCAACACCTGACTCTAACTCAAGGAGTTTTAAAAGAAAATCTTCTTCAAAAGCTAAAGGATTAGTGGCTAGCAGAAAGTCGTCTGCTAAGTCAAAAACATACGCATTAATCACAACACAAAATGGGAAATCCATTAGAATAACTCAAATATGGATTCCTAAGGGACTGATTGACCGAGGACCCAATTGAATGTGGGTACCAAAAGATTGTAAATATTTAATTATGTAGGTACAAATAAATGAAGGACTGGAGGAATCTGTATGGTATCTTGACAGCGGATGTTCCAGGCATATGACAGGAAACAGACGACTCCTCACTGATATATCAGATTGCTCTGGACCTAATATCACATTTGGTGACAACAAGAAGGGTAAGACCATGGGTAAGGCTAAGA
This sequence comes from Impatiens glandulifera, assembly GCF_907164915.1. Taxonomy (NCBI): domain Eukaryota; kingdom Viridiplantae; phylum Streptophyta; class Magnoliopsida; order Ericales; family Balsaminaceae; genus Impatiens; species Impatiens glandulifera. The sequence continues at coordinate 22,194,915 of NC_061869.1, forward strand.
TTATCCATGGTAACTTAACCATTAATGATGTGCTGCTGGTTGACAACTTGTGTTATAATTTAATCAGTATCAGTCAACTATGTGATAATGGTTTGTCAATAGATTTTCAAACTCATGCATGTTTAGTTAAAGACCAAAATGGAAACATTTTATTAACTGGAATTAGAGTAGGAAACTCATATAAAATGAATTGGCAAAAAGAAACATCTGATCCTATGTGCATGATTGCCAAAAATGACCAGAAATGGTTATGGCATAAACGTTTGAACCACTTAAATTTTAAAACCATTAACAACATATGTTCAAATAACCTAGTTATTGGTTTACCCAATCTTCAATTTTCAAAGGACAAGATTTGCACTGCTTGTCAGTTAGGCAAATAGGGTAGATCATCGTTCAAAAGCAAAGGGAAATCACAATCTAGTCGTATCCTAGAACTTTTACATATGGATCTTTTTGGTCCAATTACTGTAAAAAGTGTAGGAGAGATGAGATTTCCCTTAATTGTTTTTGATGACTTTTCACATTTTACATGGGTTGCATTTTTACCATCAAAAGATAAAACTGCTGAAAATTTGATCAGAATATTTAGAGACATTCAGAATCAGAAATCTCTAAATATCTCATGTATTAGAAGTGATTAAGGAACTGAATTCACGAACAGATACATATCATCTTATCTTGAGGAGAATGGAATTAGGCACGAGTTGTCTAGTGTCAGAACTCCACAGCAAAACGGCATTGCTGAGAGAAGAGTGAGAAATCTAAAGGAAGCAGCGAGATCTATGCTTGCTGAATTAGATGTCCCTCAGAGGTTCTGGGCAGAAGCCATTAGTACTTCTTGTTATACTCAAAACCGGTCAATAATCAACAAACGTTTTGATAAAACTCCCTATGAACTGTATTATGGGAGAATTCCCACAGTTTCTTACTTTAAGGTATTTGGGTGTAAATGTTTTATCCATAACAATGGAAATGTTTATTTAACTACTTTTGATGTTAAAGAAGATGAGGGATTTATGTTGGGATACTCATCAGTAAGAGTATACAACAAAAGAACACAGACTGTTGAAGAATCCCTTCATGTAATTTTTGATGAGCCTGTTGAGAGCAAATCCAAGGAACCCATTGATCTTGCTGACAGACTATAAGCGACTAGTCTTGAGTCTGTAAGTGAAGAAGAAGAAACCTTGGACAAGCGGATGGCTCTATCTGATCCTGTGGATGATCCGGTTGAAGCTCAACCAGATGTATAAATTCCTGTTCAACAAGATGTTAAGAGTTTGGATGTCGCGGTGTCACCGGTTTAGATGACCAATCCCCTTGGTTCCAACTTCATATAGAACAGAAATCATCCACCAGAATTGATAATTGGTAACCCTTTCTCTCCTCGAAGGACAAGACGTCAGTTGATGGATGAAATGGCCAATTCTGCCTTTATTTCTCAAATTGAACCAAAGAAAATTGGTGGATCAATGCTATGCAAGAAAAGTTAAACCAATTTGATAGAAATAAAGTGTGGTATCTTACTCCTAGACCAACTGACAAGTTAGTTATAGGAACAAGATGGGTCTTTAGAAACAAGCTTAGTGAAGATGGCTTAGTCATTAGAAACAAGGCTCGTTTAGTTGCTCAAGGATACAGACAAGAGGAATGTATTGATTTTGATGAGTCTTTTGCACCTGTTGCAAGACTAGAGGCAATCAGAATCTTCCTAGAATATGCATCATTTAAGAATTTTAAAGTTTTTCAAATGGATGTGAAAAGTGCATTTTTGAATGGAAAATTAAGTGAGGAAGTATATGTTGAGCAACCTCTTGTTTTCATAGATCATGTTTTACCTAATCATATTTATAGGATTAACAAAGCATTGTATGGTCTAAAACAAGCTCCTAGAGCTTGGTATGATACTTTAACCAATTTCTTGTTTGATCATGATTTTGTTGTTGGAACAGTGGATAAAACCCTGTTTAGTTTGCCAAAGATTCTCACATATTACTTGTTCAGATATATGTTGATGACATTATTTTTGGGTCAACTAACCCCAAACTATGTGAGAAATTTGCCAAGCTGATGCAGGATAGGTTTGAAATGAGCATGATGGGAGAACTTACATTCTTCCTTGGGCTTCAAATCCGTCAGCTGGAAAACGAAAATCTTATCAACCAGGCCAAATACACTAAAGAATTGCTAAAGAAATTTGGTTTGGAGAATTGTTCTGTAGCAGCTACTCCTATGAGCTCTTCAGTCAAATTGGACAAAGATGAAGGTGGCCAAAGTGTAGATGTTACAGCATATAGAGGACTCATCGGTTCCTTACTATATGTAACTTCTAGCAGGCCAGACATTCAATTTGCTGTTGGTGTCTGTGAAAGATTTCAGGCTGATCCTAAACTCTCTCATTTTACTTCTGTTAAACGTATTCTTAAATATTTGAAGGGAACTCAAAATGTGGGACTGTGGTATCCGAAGGATTCCAGTTTCAATTTAATTAGTTTCTCAGATGCAGATTATGCAGGATGCAAAATTGATAGAAAAAGCACAAGTGGAACTTGCCAGTTCCTTGGAGATTGTCTAATCACATGGTTCAGCAAGAAACAGACTTCAGTCGCAACTTCAATAGCAGAAGCAAAGTATCTTGCAGCTGGTAGTTGTTGCTCTCAAGTTTTGTGGATTCAACAACAACTCAGAGACTATGGGATTGAGGATGATGAATCTCCAATCTTCTGCGACAACAGAAGTGCTATCGCAATATCCTATAATCCTGTTCTGCATTCTCGGACAAAGCATATTGAAATCAGGAAACATTTTATCCGAGAACACGTCAATTAGAAGCAAATCCGTCTTGAACATGTTCCTAGAGATCAACAAACTGCAGACATCTTCACGAAACCTCTGTCGGAAGCTATGTTTTCTCATTTTAGAAACATGCTAGGTCTTGTTGATCTTGACTGACGTAATTATGTGCATAAATTGAGGGGGAACGTATTGTTCAAAACGAAACTGAACAGATATGAAAGACTGAGGTCTTAACTTGTCCTAAGGATTCAGAGTTTGAGAAACACAACTACTTAGACAAACATCTCCCTTAGCAGTTTCATCTTTATATGAAATCACTGCCTTGGTATTAATAGGTTCATTCTTTCTAAAAGATAGAAGATCCTTGAAATCTCTCTTTAGAAATCGAACGCTTTGAATCTCTCAATCCCTTGTTCATCAAATCAAAATGCTGCCCTTCCGACCAAAATCGATTCAGGTAGACTTTCAATCTGTTTCCACTCTTGAATCTTCGGGCATGCAAAGGATGTTCGAATCGCTAAAAGCTTCTAGGCTGAGAAGATTTCTCACCCCTCATGAAACTTATCATGAACAACTTGTTAACGAATTCTTCCAAACCTCTAGCTTCTATCAAGATAATGTCATTGCTGGTGCAGTAATGGGCCAGATGGTATGGCTCACAGAAGAATCTTTCGGTGAGTTTTTCCATCTCCCAACAGAAGGTATTGATGATTTCTCTACCACTCACCCCAACCTCATGATTTCGTTGATAAAAGTCTTTTCCGATTCCCCTGAAGTAGATATTCATGGAAAGAAAAACCTTCTGAAGGTTGAATATGCTATTCTAAGTGATATCATCTCTAAATCCCTTCTGTCTAAAGAGACCTCCTACAAGTATTGTACGAAGGTCTTTCAAATAATGGTGGCTATCACTAGGGGTGTTCCGGTGAACTGGACAAGCTTCCTCTTCGGGAATCTTGTCAGAATGGTAGTAGGTAGAAAGAATATCTTCGGCTTTGACGGTCCTCTTAGTTCTTTTCTCTGTCATCGTCTGAATGAACCTGGTAAGAGTTTTCCCCTCCCTTCTAAGATCCCGAACTACCAGAAAGTGGTAGATTATATTCAAAGGGTGGAAACGCTAAATCTAAGAAACGGAAAAGTAAAGACTCCAACTCCCCTCTAACTGCAGTCTTAGAGACATCTTAGGTTGAAGTCTATCCCGTCCAGAAGTTATGACCAGGAAGAAGAAGAAGAAGAAGACTAATGATTAAACGTCTTTTTGTGTCTATTTTGAATGTTTTCATTATGTTTTTGGTAAACTTATCATGATTACATTGAACAACGCTTTGAGTGTTTCTTCTGAAAACACTCATATGTGATTAACATGGATATTTTTGAAATGATTACTTGCATGCTGTCTATTTGTTTATTGTATGGGATGAATGCATGTCTTGTTATATGTATGCAAGTTTGCAATTTCTTCATCAAAAAGAGGGAAATTGTTGGGTCAAATTATTTTGACTAAGTGTTGAAATAATTTATCCCCTGATATTTTGATGATGAAATAATTTATAAGTTTCAATACAGGTGTATTGAGACAACATGTCTCTAGATTTGAATCTAATGAGGGCCATTAAACCGATCTTGACTTTCATTCGCATAGAATTAGACTCACAGTCTAACTCATCGGAGTTAGACGAGTAAGTCTAATAGACGTATAAATTAGACATAGGTCTAATGGAATTAGACGTGAGTCTAATAGAATTAGACGTAAAGTGTAACTCATCTGAGTTAGACGTGTAAGTCTAATAAATGTGTAAAGAATTAGACAGGTAGTCTAATGAATACACGGAATTAGACTTAAGTCTAATGGAATTAGACGTGAGTCTAATAGAATTAGACGTACAGTCTAACTCATCAGAGTTAGACGTGTAAGTCTAATAGACGTAAAGAATTAGACGGGTAGTCTAATGAATACGCAGAATTAGACGCAAGTCTAATAGAATTAGACATACAGTCTAACTCATCGGAGTTAGACGTGTAAGTCTAATAGACGTAAAGAATTAGACGGGTAGTCTAATGAATACGCGGAATTAGACGCAAGTCTAATAGAATTAGACGTACAGTCTAACTCATCGGAGTTAGACGTGTAAGTCTAATAGATGTAAATAATTAGACGGGTTGTCTAATTAGTGAAAGTTAGACGTAAGTCTAACTCCTTCAGATTAGTCTGAGGTAGAACCGGAATTAGACGTGGCAGTCTAACTCAGTGGAGTTAGACGTGCCGGTCTAAATGGTTATTATAATTAGACGGGTTGTCTAATTAGTGAAAGTTAGACGTAAGTCTAACTCCTTCAGATTAGTCTGAGGTAGAACGGAAATTAGACGTGGCAGTCTAACTTAGTGGAGTTAGACGTGCCGGTCTAAATGGTTATTATAATTAGACGGGTTGTCTAATTAATGAAAGTTAGACGTAAGTCTAACTCATTCAGATTAGTCTGAGGTAGAACCGGAATTAGACGTGGCAGTCTAACTCAGTGGAGTTAGACGTGCCGGTCTAAATGGTTATTATAATTAGACGGGTTGTCTAATTAGTGAAAGTTAGACGTAAGTCTAACTCCTTCAGATTAATCTGAGGTAGAACCGGAATTAGACGTGGCAGTCTAACTCAGTGGAGTTAGACGTGCCGGTCTAAATGGTTATTATAATTAGACGGGTTGTCTAATTAGTGAAAGTTAGACGTAAGTCTAACTCCTTCAGATTAGTCTGAGGTAGAACCGGAATTAGACGTGTAGTCTAACTTAGTGGAGTTAGACGTACCCGTCTAATGGTTATTGAAATTAAACGCGAGTCTAATTATATTAGACCAGGCGGTCTAATAGACGTTTTTCATTAGAAGGAGTTGACTTATTTCATTAGACTGATTTTCTCAAATCCGTCTAACTGAAATATGTCTAATGCTCTGTTCAAGCAGTACGCTTGAATCTAGCATTTGTCCTACCCACGTGCTATAGTTGTACCCTAATTCTACTCCACTTTCCTGTGAAGATTAGTACAACAGCTATATGCATTCAATCAAGGAATGCCATGTAAGGAAATTTTCCTCACATTACCAGTTTTGCAGGTACATCTCTGATGGAATATTCGACGCACTACCAGTTCGGTACGGCCACGATCCTTGTGGTCAGAACCTACTGTGTACAATAGAGGCTTTCCAATTGAAGAGCGCCACGTATCATTCTTGAAGATTCGACCGTTAGCTCCTGCTCAGTATTTAATCAATCCTTAGAGCAACGGACGAAACACCGGATTTTGCCTCAACCAATCTTACGAACAAGCATTCTGATTTTGCAGAGAGAGACTACTCAATCATCTTGCTTACTGAACTTATTCTGTGAAGCTTCTTTCTGATTGTACTGTGTGTGAATCGAGAGAGAGAGCTAGAATCAAAGCACCATTAGCTGAGTAATATTCTTCATCTTCTTGTAATTGAATAGAAAGTGTTCTGTTCAATAGTGAGCTAAGTGTGTGTGTAAAATGTATTTGATTATCATCATATCGTGAATCCTTCCGGTGGTTGGAAGAAGGGGTGACGTAGGAGAGTTTCTCCGAACATCCATAAATAAACTATTGTGTTCTTATTTTCTGTCATCTTTTCATATTTCATCTTGTGCTTCAAACCCAAGTAAACAATTCCGCCTTGAATCTGTTTTAAGTGTTTACACAAGTTTGCATAGAATATAAAGAGATATTAATCCCTAACATGATTTCTATCAAACCTTTTTTTCATAAGCCTTCATCATTAGCCAGACCCCCGTCTCTATTGATAAAGTCGATCCTATCACAAAAGATAGGTAAGGTAGATGAACGACTAATTTCATATCGCACACACCACTCTTAAAGATGGAGCATTCGAATGGATAAATCTACTACTATGAAAAAATACATTTCACACTCTAAAACAAAAGACGTTATGCGTACCCTAAAATTAGAAGTCACGCAAGAGACAAAGAAAAACCCCTTCAAAATCAGTAGGGAAGATAGAAATAAATAATCTCAAATTCTGCGAGGGTTATCCTGAGAGAAGAAATGGGATGGACAAAAAGAAAAAAAAACATCGTATAAAATTCAAAATAATCAAAAGCAAGGCCAACAAATAATAGGATTAATTAATGTATTAATTAACTTATAATTAATTAAAACAAAAGCCAAGAAAAATAAAATAAAATAGTTTGAGATAAATGATGTATTCATTTTATCCCAAATTAATTATTAATAAAACCCCAAAATGCACAAAATAATAATAATAATAAATAAAATAAAATAAACATTTGTATTTATTAAATTATTTTGTGTATTTTGTAGATTAAAAATGTATCCAAAATAAGTTAAGAAAATAAAATTTCAAACAAGCTCTAAGGTTAGAAAATGGCTATAATCTAGTACAGTCGAAAATAAGAAAATCGGATGTAGCATACCACATGGTCATTGGATGAGCGCTCGAGTCTCATCCAACGCACAACATCAAACTATGTTGTCTTTTGCAGTATAAGAAAGACAAATTCGCAAGACACCGAATCAACTAATGCGCACCTCAACATCGTTAACCCAAACACAAAATGAACATCCAGCGCTAACGGAACACAAAATGAACGTTCAGGCGTTCTTTGGTAAAAAAACAACGTCGTTTTGATACTCCATTAGTGCTCAAATAAGGAAGAAGAAAACGAGTATGTATTAAACCTAGTTTATCTTCATCCTCGCGACGAACGAAAGGATGAACAGACAAATTCTTTGAGTTTTCAAAGATGAAACTCTAGCGTTAGTCCACCAAATCAAGTGATTCAAAATATGAAATGATCACCCTAACATGGTAATAATTTTGCCTACGATCATAGGAGAAATTATGCCATAAACAATCAATTAATAAGGAACCGACAAAAGTCATTAATGGCATTTTGCTTGAAATTTGATCCACCTGTTCACCCAACCGAGTTTGGTTGGCTATAAATAGCTCCCTTTAGGTAAAATGAAGACAATGATCCCAATCCCAAGCTCTCAATCCAACTTTAAAAAATATGTCATTAAAATTTTTTTTAAAAATTTAATATAATGTGTAAAGTTTTAAAGCTCAGTTTTGGATTATCAAAAAGCTTTTAAAAGTGTTAAGATCGGATACAACAACAGAAGGGGGGTTGAATGTTGTTGTTTAATACTTGACTTTTAATTCGGTTTAATTCTATTAGGGACTTAAAATCTATTTCTATTCTTCACAAATTGTGGAAATCTCTTGAACGGTTTCAAGTGCGGAATGCTTACTAGATTTGAAGCTACGAATGCAAGACGTAAAGATGCGGAAAGTAAATGACACAAAGAGTTTTATGGATGTTCGGAGATAAAACTCATATGTCACCCCTTATTCTGTTTCTAGAAGGATTCCATTAGAAGACTTTGGTTTATATAGAGCCTATACAAACCTATTCAGAAACCTAGGACTTAACAAATGCCTGTTCTGAACTTCTAGCACTCACTCTATTAAATAGAAAACTTTATGTTTAACTTACAACAATAATATTCTCTCAGCTTATACAAATAATGCTTTTATAGTAAGAGAGAGAATAAGAACTTAGAGCTTAGTCGAACTGGTGTATGTCGCTATGAGAGCTGGAGAACTGGAGAGAGTCACCGTTCTATTCTGAATCTCTTTTATAATAAAGTATAACAACCGTCGACTCTATCTTTTGGATTGTGAAAATATCTGAAAAGATTTGTCGTACCTAAAATCCAGATATTCGTGGATCCGCTATATCAGACCTATAGTGATCCGCTGCTCATATGTTCAGGGCTTTGACATTGTACTTTGATTATCCTTTATCAAGATGTAGGCAATGGTTGAATTTGATTTATATATTACGTGTCAACTTTTTGTTGGTTGAGCACTCGGTCGTAGTTGTGATAAGGTGACTATGAAGCCCGCTTCTACCGAATGATATTGTTCACTGATCTGATAAGTAGAGTTCTTCTTTAGACGACTATTGAAGCAAGGCGTCTGAACGCGCTTCTTCAGACTGTTGCTGAAGCAATGCATTTGAACACGCTTTTTCAGACTACTGTTGAAGCAATGCATCTGAACGTGTTTCTTCAAACTACTGCTGAAGTAATGCGTCTGAACGCGCTTCTTCATACTACTGCTGAAGTAAGCAGACTGAACGCGCTTCTTTAGACTACTGTTGAAGTAAAGCGTCTGAACACGCTTCTTCAGACTAACCCGTTTGCTTGATTTGAAGCATATGCTTGCGCTTCAAAGAACTAGATGTCTTCTAACTCTTGAGACGTCTATTTGCTCTTGAGACATCTGTTTTCTCTTGACACGTCTATTCATCTTAACCTGCACATTTAACATACTTATTTTAATTCATTTAACACATCATCAAAACAAGTTGCTCACAACTTTTTATTTTTGCATGTGCATAATTGAGTTTTAATTAATTATCCGTGCATCATCAAAACAATGTTGTATTAAATAAACTTATTTCCTAAGTTCGTTTTAATCAATTTAACTAAATTTAACAATTTCCCCCTTTTCTGATGATGTTAAATTCCCTCTTCTAACCTAACGGCAATAAGAGGTGGATACTAACCTTAAGTTCCTAGGTTCGAGCCCGTTAGGCGACAAGTTATGTTCCTAGTTAAATGATTAAGTGTGTTTGCGGGCTACATACTTAATTTGTTGTCCCATTTAAATCCCATCTTCTATCCTAGCGGTAAAAAGAGGTGGAAACCAACCCTAAGTTCCTGGGTTCGAGCCCGTCAGACAACAAGTTATGTGCCTGGTTAAATAGTTAAGTGTGTTTGTGGGCTACATACTTAATCTGTTGTCCCATTTTTAAGGCACGAATGGCATGGTATCGACTGTAATAACTAGGTCGTTCATTCATCTGCAAAGCTTGGTTGGAAGGTTAGGGTTTCTAGTTTACCCTGTTCTATAATAGTTAGGGTTTCTAGAGTACCCTATTATGTTATTGCTCTATTTTTTTGTTTTGTTCTGTTATTCATCAAAATGGGAATAAATAAAAGCAATAAGAATAAGGAAGTCAGAGAATTTATGATGGAAGGAGTAAGGGAGGATGCTGAAAAATAAATTGATATGATTGCTGAAGAAATTATCCATGAAAAACAAGAATGCAGCAAAGGTAAAAAAGAACCAATTACTGATATAAATTCTGAAGAAAGTGCAGTAAAAAAACAGAGGGAAAATGAAGGAATATGAAGGAATATGGAAGGTTGAGTATAATTGAAGAGCAAACCTCTTTGGACTTAAAAATCAAATCACAAAGTTACTGATGCATGCAAAGAAATGAGAGATTGTTCTCAACAAAGAGAAAATACAGCAAACAACCGTCCAATTGAATATACATTAACTTCAAAATTGGAACCTACTGAAGAAGGAAGAATACGAAAAGATAGTAGACTGGTCAGTGGAAACAACGAGGGAGCTAATTAAGTCCCCCAAATCAAATAGTTATACTATTATGAGAAATTCCAACTGGAAGGTAAATAAAGTCTGGAAAAAGAATACAAAAAAAGAAGAAGATCATGCATACAAAGGTCAAATCTACTTGGGTGAGTTTAAAACAATAGTTTTGATTCTCAACTCTCCTATTGAATTTAAATTGCCCACTGAAGTGGAGGAGAAATGCGTCAAAGAATGGGAAAATGTAGTTGTTGGGAACTACCTAGGAAAAAACCGTGTATCTTTCTCAGACACTAAAGAATCACTAATAAAACAATGGGAGCAAAAAGGACTAGTGAAGGTTTCTACAAACATTCATGATCTATATTTTCTACAATTCAAAAAGGGAATGAACTTGGATGATATTCTGAAAATTGGGCATACTTATATTGGATTCACCTGTATGAAGTTTGAAAGATGGTCTGAAGAATTGAGTCTTCTAAGAAAGCCAAAGGAAACAGCCCAAATATGATTCAAACTTAGGAACATCCCAGCACACATGTATTATGTAGAAGCTCTAAGTCACTTTACTAGTCTATTAAGGAAACCATTATATATGGACCTAATTATAGAGGGAGGAGAGCACCTTACTTTTGCTAGAATAGGCATTGAAGTGAATCCTCAAAGTACACTACCAAAGAACATGACAGTTGTTGATAGGAAGGGAAAGCCCACAGTAATGGAATCTCATATGAATGGAGGCCAAACAAGTGTACTTTCTGCAATACTTTTCAACATGTTAGTACTAAATGTACAAAAGAAATTGAGGAAGAACAGAAAATCATGAAAAACCCGGAATCAAAAAAGCAAAAAAAATAAAACGGAAGAACATATTGTGGAAGTCAATGATAGTGATAAAAAAGACAAAAATGAGGAAAATACAAAGGAGGAAAGTAAGAAATATTCTGGGAAAAAGGAAAGTAGTGAAGGAAATAAAATAAACAGAATCAAGGTGAAAAGGAAAAGAAAATATTCTATAATGCGAAGGATCATAATGGAAATGGAAGATGAATATCGAGTAATTGTTGATGAAACTCAAGAAGAAGATATCAAAAATTTCAAAGCTGAAATAGAGAATTCTAAAGATGATTCCAAAACCAATGTGGAGTCTGTAGCTGAAACTGAAGATAATGAAGACAAGAACACATAATTTCAAGTTGAAGATAACAAAGATAAAAGTCCTAAAATTCTCAAAAACAATTCTTTCTATTAAATCAAAACGGACTCGTACAAAGAGAGAATTCAAAATAAGAAACAACAATACTCATCATCATCATCTTCAATACAAACTCCTTTCATCGTTAGAGGAACGGGAAAAGGGAGAGAAAGGGGAAGAAAGCCTCTCAATGAAAATAGATGGCATGGGAAAATGCTAGTCTGGGATAGTTAAGTTCGAATGTAGTATTCTCTATTTGTATTCTCTATTTTTTTTAGAATGTATGAATGTTACCAATCAGTTTTTTTAGGGTCTTTTAATTTTTATCCTTAATCATAGCTAGGATTTGTCTAGCTTTGATTTATAACCCTCCCACTTTTGGGATTTTAATGAAATGGTTCTAACCGTTTTCCAAAAAAAACTTAGTTAAAAGATCAGGGAATAAAAGGTAAATTAGCTATTTATAAACGATGTATAGGACTTAAATTTATTTAATCACATCATCAAAACAATGTTTTAATTAATTATTCTAAGTTCAATTAAAATGTTTCTCTCAATTAAATGATTTTTTTCTAATCTTAGTTTCCCCTTATTAATTCTTTAACTTAATCTAACAAGTCATGAAAGTAGGGATTTCAGAAATACTTAAGGCTAAGTTTACAACTATTCAAGCCTATTTCTTAGTTTAAAAAGGTAAATTATATATTTGTATATACACAAAATATATCTAATCTAAGTATATATCCCTCTCTTCATGAGAAAATGAGTCTTTCCCAACCTTCCCTTCCTTCTCTATTAGGCTTCCCCTTGTCTGTTCATCCCCTAAGTTTATGCAATAATTAATCTAATAAAATAATAGATAAATTAATAAAACACAGTCTCGGGGAGTGGCTTAGTGAAGATGTCTGTCATTTGCTGCTATGTTGGACCCGTATTCTAGCCTTTGTCCTATTTTCCCTACACTTGTAGACAATGACAAATTTGGTGCCCATTTTTTTGAGTCTGTGGTTTATCAGTCCCTTTGGGTGTCCATATTTTAATTATTTTGATGGATTTCCCACTTTGAGTTGTTAGAAGTGTGTATGATTTAGTCTTGGCAAACGTCTTCCTACCAGCTGATAATCCTTTAATTTTAAAAGATTATTTTTGATTTAAAAAAAAAAAACCTTTTGACTTTCTGTTAACGTTTTGTTTGCCAGGCCAGCTGGCTGCCCACTTCTTGGGCTTGAGCCAGCTGTTAGTTGGCTTAACATATTTAATCTCATCTTTTAACGTTAAGTCACCACAGATGTGATTAGTTCCATTGTCAGTTAAGCTACACTTTAAAAAAATTATTGGTTTAAGCTTGTCTTTAACTTGGTTCAACTTTTTATTGGACTCATCTGGACAGCTGTTATCAAATCTTAGACCGTATTTGCATCTGGCGGCAAGTCTTTACTGAATAATTAGTTGTTGAACAGCTTTTCTAGATTTAGTACAAGAATTAATCACATAGTTAAATTTTTCGTTTTCAGTATAAAGAGTTTGATTGTTTATTTGAGCTTCTCATTCTTCGATGAGAGCTCATTTAATTTTAAAACTTCAAGTTCATTGTTTTGAGATGATGATCTTATATTGTCAAATATATTTTTCAAATTTATTTCATTAAAAGATTATGACACACGCTTCTTCAGACTGTTGTTGAAGTAAGGCGTCTAAACACGCTTCTTTAAACTATTGTTGAAGTAAGGCGTCTGAACACGCTTCTTCAGACTTCTGCTAAAGCAAGACGTCTGAAAGCGCTTCTTTAGACTGCTATTGAAGCAAGGTGTCTGAACGCGCTTCTTCAGTCTATTGTTGAAGCAAGGCGTTTGAACGCACTTCTTCGGACTACTCTTGAAGCAAGGCGTCTGAACGCGCTTCTTCAGACTAACCTGTCTATTTGACTTGAAGCGTTTGCTTGCGCTTTACAGAACTAGACGTCTGCTAACTCTTGAGACGTCTTCTCATTTTAACCTGTACATTTAACATACTTAGTTTAATTTATTTAACACATCATCAAAATAATGTTGTATTAAATAAATTTATCTCCTAAGTTCATTTTAATCAATTTAAGTAAATCTAACAAAAAAGAGTTTAAGAATGTTCTCCAATTCACTATAAGCTTCAATACATTTTTTAATTCAACTTATGAATTCAAATTAAAAAATTTATATTTTAGTTTGACCAGTTTTACATATCGTTCAATGGTTCAATTATTTTTATTGGGAAACGATCCTATGATCATTTATAAGCTTTTTGTTAAAACGAATTTTATTCAATTGATCTTATTTGAAAATACTTAAATTTGATTTTGAAAATTTTCAAAATCGGGTTGATTTATAACTTAAGAATAGTGACCCAAATACATTCCTCTCACATTTCTAAAGGTGTTAGAATTATGTTTAGATCAATTCCACGTAATCTAGATCATGTTTGATCAAAAATCAAAATTTTTATAATTTTTTTTTCTTCAGTTTTTGAATTTGTTAAAATGAACAACTAGTGTTCATGTTTTGGTTTCATTTAATTCTATTGTGTGTATGAAAGATATTGATAAACTCCTTATTCTTGATTAAATCTAAAAAATGAAAACCCGTTTTTTACCCAAAATTGTTTTGATTAAATGGAATGTCTTCCCAATTGATTTGATTGATACATTAAGAAGGCGTTAAAAACGATCATTGGGATTAAATGAAGCTTCTCATACCTTGAGATTCAAGGATGGAAGTTCCAATCAAAATCGCAAAACTTGTAGTTAGTGCTCTTGACGTCCGACCAAGAAAGCCCAACATTCGGCCAAGGATTGAAGCACGCGACCGATAATCAACCTTCATGTTAACCGGGGGCCAAACCTGTTGACTTTGGGTTAAAACCGGCCCAAACCCGCATATTTGACCCGATTCGCGACTCGAAAATCTACTTAAGGGCTAGTTGTTTGGGCCTTTTAATTTTTAATTGTTTTTACAATTAAGAGGCCTTAACTATTTTTTTTTTTTTAAATCCTAAATTATATTAAACAATTTCAAAATATTTTTAAAATACTTTCATAAAAGATATTTTATAAAGGTCATTTTACTTTATTTTTAAATTCTAATGCCTTAAATTTATATTTTAAGGTATTTTTTTTTTTAGTAATTCTCGACATCAATCACAAGTACCAGCATCTGAATATTATATTATATTTTTTAATACAAGAAAAGCAAGTACATGTCTGGAACTTGAAAAATATTTAGTTAAATTAAACATAATAAAACTCAAACTTTTAAACAAATAGTCAAAAAAATTTTAATTAAAAATTGTCTGTAACGGGTGTAGAGGATATAGTGCGAAAGTCATTACCAAATATCACCAAACATCGAACTCATAAGATTCTCTAATTAAACATACGTTTATATATGTATACAAAATATTTATTGATTTTAAATTAAAATTAATTGACGAGTATTCAATCAAATAAACAATCTTTTAAATTAATTATTTTCAAATAATTTAAAATGAATACTTCTTTTATTAATTTATAATTCGATTATTTTATGAAATTCAAAAAGTTGATTTTAAATTAATTAATGTTATAATTAATCTTAAATATTATAATATATTTTTGTATAAATTAATATTTTATTAAAATATTTTAAAACATGCAAATTGAAATTAAAATTTCTCAAACATTAAAATCTTTTTGCATTAAGAATTTATGGATACTAAGATCCTACAATGAATAATAGTATGTCACATATTCTACTTATAATAATTTGGGCAAATATCAATATAATAAATATTTGAGCCTCTTTATTATAATGGATCAAACTATAATCAATGTTATATTATGTTGAATAAATTATCATCCCAATATTTTAATATTTTGAAGGTCAACTACCTCTATCTATGGAAAAAAAGAGGTTCAACATTCAACTCTATTTGCAAATATCAACCATAGATAGAATAATAGTGTGACGCATTGTTTCAAAGTGAGATACATTTTGTGAATTTTATTTTAAGAAACAATTTCGGAAAATATAAAAGTCATAGCCATAATGCATGATAATTATACATGATAGTGTGGCAACAATAGATTATATTTTACTTTACAACCTTTAATAATAATAACCATGTAATGAAATGAATTGTTTCCATGACAGAATTTTCTAGAATGGAAAAATGTATTAAGTATATTATGTATAAAAATTGTAAAGAATAAATATAATGTAGTATTTAATAAATTTTATTTAAATTATGAATTTAAGATTTTTTTGTGTACATATGTATTAGTTGTATAACAAAACAATCAAATTTTAATTGAATATTTAATTAAAGAAATTAATAATAATTAAAAATTAATTTTGATAATTTAAAAAATAAAAATAATTATTAAATTAATAAAGTGATAGTTAAATTTTAAATAAAAATATTTCAGAAAAACCTACAAACCAAAAATCAAAAACATTTGTGGCAGTAGCGGAAGAGGAGGAAAAAAAGTCAAATAAATTTTAAATAAATTTTCTTCATTCTGAAGAAGGTAATGAAGGAGCTCGATACACTAATGAGGAGTTTTATCTGGGGCAGTAGTGGAAGAGGAGGAAAAAAAGTCAAATGAACCGCTCTCTGCAAACCGAAGGACGAGGGAGGCATCGGCTTGAAAAACTGTATCGAGTGGAACAAGGCTCTCACCTTCAAGCATCTGTGGGCTTTAGAGCGCAATTAGGAGTCACTATGGATCAAATGGGTGCATATGAGGTTTATGAAATACAAAACCAGCATCTGGACCTGCAAAATTCATGAAGGTATGAGCTGGTCTCTAAAAAAGATTCTTAAACTAAAAAGCGATATTGCAGATCTTTATGACATCCGGCTAGGGGACGGGAAAGGCACTCTATTCTGGCACGACCCTTGGTTCGAAAACCAGCCTATCATTCACAAGGAGGAGTTTTAAAATACCCGCATCAGAAGGGACTGCACATAAGCGAAAATCAGAGACATTAAAGACGGAAATTGGGACTCACTTCTGAGAAGAAATCCAGAAGGACAGGGAATACTTGATCATATAAGTAAAATACAACTACACAACAGACCGAATATTCATGAATGGAAAGCTGAGGACAATGGGAAGCTGGTATCGAAGAAAATATGGGAGGTAACCCGGAAAAAAGCACAGAAAGTAGAATGGGCTCTTCTTGTATGGTCAACTAAGATTATCCCTAGACACCAGTTCATCCTATGGCTCGCCTTCTGGGAAAGACTCAACACTCGTGATCGTATCAGCAAGTATATGAGCATCCCGGACACGAATTGTCTTCTATGTAGAGGAAAAGAAGAAACCATAGATCACCTATTTGGGAGTTGATGTATTGCTTCAGAGCTTTGGGACAAATTCTATAAAAGCCTGGAGCTGATCAGTTTCCCGAGCGAATGGAATAAAATCAAAGATGCAGCACTACTCACAGCCAAGGGAAATAGATTTGCAACAAGCGTGTTCAAGTGCGGCTTTGGAGCAGTGGTGTATAACATTTGGCAAGAACGGAATGCAAGGGTATATGACAGAACCCGCAGGAGCGTTGAAGAGTTATGGAAAGATATTGTATCGGATTGCAGCGCCTTCGCGAGAACGTGGACAAGAATTCCAAGCACGGAGCAGAATTGAAATATCTATAGGAACTGGAATTTACCGTTTTTTAAACTCACTAGAATTGAAAGCATTGTAATCAGATAATTCATTTACGTTTTTAGCTTTTTAGATTTTACTCAGAATTTTACGACTTCAAAATTATTTTAGGCTTGTCTAAAATGATCTCTTAAACTCGTAGTTTTTTCTCATTTTTGGAAAATTTTAATTAAATGACGCTAAATCGTTTTTCCAAAAAAAAAAAAATCAAAAACATACTAATTTATAATAAGATTCCCTAGTGCTGTTGTTATCTATTGTTTTACATTTTAATTTTTTTTTATTTTAGCAAAATAATAATTATAATTTTAAATTTTAGTTTGTTTTTATTATTTAGATTAAATTTAAATAAGTTATAATAGATCAGTTATTTTATTAAAATATTATTTAAATTCATAAAAATATAAGTTTTTTACTTTTCCATAATATAGTAAAATATTTTATTTAATTACCATCAGTTAAATGATTCACTAGTTTGTTTCTGTTTATTTTGAAATTGATTATCTGCTTAATTTAGTTCAGTACAAATTTAAAAAAAAATAGAAATAGAAAAAATAGAAAGAGTATATAAGTAAGATTACATTTTCGATTTTCAATATAAAAGTGGGAAAGAGATTAGGTCATAATTTGGGAGAGGCTGAACTCCTGAAGGAGGCTCTGAGAAAAGGGTAAGAATGTTTTCCGTTCGACGGCGATATTTGCCGGACATCTTTGCCGATGATTTCAGATCTCTCCCGATCGTACAACCCTTAGGGTGTGTTCGTTTCTTTCTTCTTCTTCTTCTTTCTTAATTTCAAACAATGGCTTAGATCGGAATCTTGTATTTGTTTGTGCGGTTTGTTCAGCCACCCATATATTTACAGATCATCGTAATCGAAACCATACATACATATATATATATATATATATATATATAATATAAATATAAATATAGATGATGAATCCTTAAACGAGGCTGTGAAGATGATGAATCCTTAAACGAGGCTGTGAAGATGATGAATCTTTGGTTTGGAGTTCAAATGGAGGTGGAGAATGAGAAGAGGTAACCCGTTTCCTTGGCGGGGCAACCCGATAATGTTGCAGCCATGGTTGGGCAAACAGTCTTCTCTCTTTCATATACTAAAAATACAGACCTGAGCCTCTTTCTCTTTCTGATTTAAAACATTACTTGAACTGTCTGTTTCTAATTATAAGTAAACAACAAAATTATATAATTCAGGAATGTAAATATATGATTTGGGTTGTGGGTTTAAAAAATAATACGGTTATATTCGGTTTTGTCCATTAGATTGATTTTTTAGTTTGTTTGAACTGATTCAATATTAGGGTTTTATTTGATTAGCTTATGCCCTAAATTAGGAGCATGTTTAATGTTGGATTATATATGGTTTTTATTAATGATTGAATAGTTTTAAAAAATATATGGTACAGATTTTGTTTAATAGCATTCAATGTTTATGCTGCCTTCTTTTTTTTGGTAGAACAATTTTTAAATATTTTAAAGTATTCATTCTCTAATTACAGTTGTACATGAATAGAGAAGATATAGAACTTGTTCAGAACTGAATGGAGCAGTATTTACAGTTGTACATGAATAGAGATAAAACAGGCATACTATATAAGGTTAAAGCTAAAGAAACAGATTATCACGTTCAATCATCTAGTCCAGCATCATCAGTATCAATTGATACAAATTCCTAAAATGGTTCCTCTAGCCCCCATTCAGAACAGAATTCATCCAATGCCAATTAACAATTTTCCTATGGAATTAGCCTGTTCTACAATAAACACCAATTCCAGACCAAGACAACATTTGGGAAGTGGCATATCTAGTTGTCAAGTGATCAATGGAGTTCCTGCTCTACAAAAGAATGTTTTGAATGAATTTTATATATTTGTTACAGAATCTACAAGTTCCTATTTGTACAAGTTTGACAAATATGAGAAGAAAAAGAATAAAACTATAAATTAAGGACCTAAAATTTGAGAGAAAATTATATTTCCCAACTCCACCAATTTAGTCTAAATAAAAGGAAATCAAATAACTAATTATTATAATTTATATCCTCCCGTAAGTTGAACGATCTGAAAGAGAGACGCAACTTGGACAGTACAGACTTAAATCGAGGTCGAAGTAGTGGCTTTGTGAATAATTAAACAAGCTGATTATCAACAAACACAAAAGATACCCAAAACTTGCCTATTTGAACATTTTCACGAACAAAATGATAGACTGAGGCTATATGTTTCATCAGAGATTGGAAAACATGATTACCACTGAAATATGTGGCAACAAGATTGTCACAATAGATAACCGGATTGGATGTGGGCAAGCGACAAATTTCAGTGAATAAGGATATGACCCATAAAAACACACTGTTTCAGCTAAGACTTTGTAAATTCGATTGAGGAACGAGCAACAGAGCATTGTTTCCAGAATCTCCAAGAGATATGAGTGCTACCGAGATACAACAAGTAATCAGTGGTGGAGATATAATCATCTTTATCACCCGCCTAATCTGCATTTGAGTAAGAATGAAGGGTTAAAGGAGTAGTTTCTGAAATAAAGATGCATTTATCGCAAGAGCCCGTCAGATAACGAAGCACCCGTATGAGGGCACACCAATGTGCCATTCTGGGATGATACATTAACTGAGGAAGTTTTTTGGTGCTGGAGGCAATGTCCAGACGAGTAATACTTATGTATTGAAGACTTTCCACAAGTGCATGATACTCAGTTGGGGAAGATAGGAGATCACCAGAATCTTTGAGTAATTGATCACTGGTGGAAAAGGGAGTGAATGCTAATTTGGTGTTAGCCATTCCTCATTTATGGAGTAGATTAGTAATGTATTTCCTTTGCGAAAGAAAACGTCATATGGCGAAAAGAATTACTTTGAAGGCCATGAAATATGTAAGACATCCAAGATCTTTTAGTGAAAACCAAGCAGTAAGGGTGGAGATAAGGTTAGAAAACTTTGTAGGGGAACTCCCAATGACAATGATATTATCAACATATACTAATAAATAGAGTATGGAACTTGATTTTTTGTAGACGAAGATAGATGAATCTGCAATTGAATTGACAATGCCAAGAGAAAGGAAAAATGTGCGAAGCTCCGTATACTAGGCACGATGGACTTGTTTTATGCCATAGATTGCCTTTTTGAGGCAAACATGATCAGGAAAACTTTTGTTGATAAAACTAGGGGTCTGAAGCATGAATACATCCTCTCTGAGCGTCCCTCGAAGAAAAGCATTGTTGACATTAAACTGGTGGATGTACCATCCTTGATGAACTACAAGTGTGAGGATAATGCGAATGGTGATCGATTTAACCATCAGACTGAGTGTTATTGCGGTGTAAGGCGTCAAACTCAGCTTGCATAGCTGAGCGTCAATCAGGGTCGCGAAGATCATGGGTGATGGTGTTGGGTTCGAGTGGAAGAGAGGTCTGGACATGAAGATTAAGCTTCTTGAGGGGTTTGTCAATGTTGTTTTTAGATCGGGTGATGATGCCACCCTCATCGAGTTGGGGTTTCCTGTGAAATGGTGGCACAAAACATTGTGGGGATGGTGAGGGAGGGGACTTGGAGTGGCCAGAGAAAGGTGGGGGGAGCTCCTCTGTGGGGTTTAGGGTGGTACTAACCATGTGTTGGTTTATGGGATGAAGTTAGGAGAACTTAAGTGGGATTTATTATCGCTTTATATTATGATCTGATACGTAGGAATTTAAGAAAACAAGTAGGGGCAGAGTAATGATCATCATCACTTCTTACCAAAAGTGAGAATCTCAATACAAACCCAACGATTTCATAATAACTCCGATAGAGGGATATCGATCATAAGCTCTATTTCGTATTTAACGATTATTTGAAAAAGTAACCCTTCAAAGATGGGTTTTGAGGAAAAACCGAAAAAAACCTAAACTAAAAGAAAGACTCAGAGCCACAAATCGAGAAAGAACACCTCATTACTTCTATACAAGAGAAAATAGAGGTTTAAAACTCAATACTTTAGGAAGAAAACCACAAAATAAAAATGCCAAAAAAAAATTTAATAAACAAAGAAAATCTCCACAAAAGAGAGAAAAATATTTTTGTGTTGGTTGATGTATTGAAATCGGCATTCGTTGCTCACTCAGACTCTAGTATTGATTGTTACGACAAAAGTAGAATATATATATCGATTTTACTAGATACACCATGAAAACAAAAAACGACTCAAAGAGGTTGAGATATTGAAATTACCATTTGTCTCTCACTTAGACTCTAGTCTTAATTTCTACGGCAAATCAAGAATGTATCGATTCTTCTAGATGTACCCAAAGTCATCGAAAAAACAAATAACATACATGGTAGAGGAAAACCTAAAGTTGTGGTCATTTTAAAAGAATTTTTTGATCGACGAGTTTTGAAAAATATGGGACTCTCTTTAAGTTGTATTAGAAAATGTGAGCAAAAATAATTTTAAGGTTTGAAAATTTTAAGTTTATAAATGAGGTTTGGTAGAGAACTCCATAACTTATCGTCCGTCGAATCTAGAAGATTAAAAGTTTTTAAATGGAAATTATGTCATAGGCCTACTTTAAATTTTTTCAAATTTAATTTTCTCACGACTAGACAGTCGCCACCGAATTTATAAAAAATTGGGAAATTAAGATAATGAGTTTGATGCTTGGTTAAATGTGAGAATGAGTTTTTTAGACGCTATGTCTAACAACCTCTTAAAGTATTTACTAGTTAATTTTGACCATTTTTTAAATTTCTTACGATTTATAGTTTATGTTTTTCCATTTTTAACCTCAAAGGTTTGAATGCAAGAAAAGACAAGGAAATAAAAAGACAAAGATAAGTCTTAAAAGCCTAGACAAATAATCCTCGAATAAAGTTTTCTTATGAAATCAAGACTAAGGTCATTATTGATCAATATTTAATTGCTTTAAGTCTAGATTGATTTTTAAGAAATTTATTAAAGTAAACTAGAAGATATTATAGAGGCTCTATTAATTTTTAATTATTTTTGGTTTTATAAAAGTTTTGGATTTCAAGAGAACTCATAAAAGAAAATCCCTAAGTCTAAGTTAGGGCTATGTTCACTTTTTAGTTAAGAGTTTGATTTTAAATATTTTTTTCTAACCTATGAGCAAACAAGCCACAAACCTCAAATTCAAATATTCAAGAAAAATGAAAAGAAAAAGAAAAAGAAAAAGAAAATAAAACCTAAAAGCTATACAAAAATAAAAAAAAATAAAGAAAGCCAAAAAGCTGAAGAAAGGCAGCAAGCGCCGCTAGCAAAGCGTAGGTAGTGCTCTCAATCTTCCAGATGAGCAACAGCAGAAGTCGAGTGCTTCCCCACGGTTGGAAGCGTCGGTAAATTTAGCCAGGGTGCGGAGAGTGGCTGGATTCCTTTGTCCTATGTGCATTTAGCTGCTGGACATAGAACAAGCGTCGCTACTGTCGCCGAGCTGAAGAACAACCTCAGGAATTGATGAACTGTTACCGCTATAGTGGGTTTCAGCTGCTACTTCGTTCTTCCAGTTTAAAAAATTTGCAGCCCTAATTTTATTACATCTGTAGCCCTAAATGGCTTCTGTTAAATTAAGTTAAATAAAGAATATGTACAACATAGTTTTAATGATGTGGTTTGAATAAAACTAAGTTGGGTAATTTTCCTTTGTGTAGGTACAGATCAAAAGAAGTAATGCGTGAATAAACGTCGTGTAATTACATCAGACATGGTCTAAAGTAATGCGCGAGCAGACGTCGTTTAATTACATCAGATGTGGTCTAAAGTAATGCGCGAGCAAACGTCGTCTAATTACATCAGACGTGGTTTAAAGTAATGCGCGAGCAGACATCGTCTAATTACATCAGATGTGGTCTAAAGTAATGCGCGAGTAGACGTCGTCTAACTTCATTAGATGTGGTCTGAAGAAGTTCGTAGTCGGACGCTGACGTATGAAGAAGCGTCTGATTATCTACTCAGCTCATCGACAGTTCTCGTTTTCAACATTCTGACAAGTCAGCCCAAACAACGAATGAACAACTACCACGTATGCCATTATCATTCAAATTTCCCACATTGTACCTTTCCAGGACAACACAGTCTTAGAGAATATTCGGCGCACTATCAATCCAGTACGACCACGATCCCAAGGATAATATCTCTGTTGTACTATCTCGTACTACTGGCGGCCGTCCAACAGCTTGAGGAAATGTGTCCAAGTAGAAGATTCGACCGTTGGTGCTTTTCAAGTATAAATAGCTATCCAAGGACAACAGACGAATCTCTCGGTTTTAGCACATTCTCTTGAACGATATGTCATTCTCGCTTACGCTAACTTTATCTCTCAATCTCCCAGTTCTTGAATTCTCACTTGCTGAATGCTCTATACGAATTAAGAACCACTAAGAGCGATACTCACTCTCTCTGAGACTACTCTGTAATTCATTTACTATTCTTTCTGTGTGAAATTTCAGTGTTGTAAGTTGAATAAATGTTGTTCTATTCAACAATGAGTTAACTAGAAGTTCAGAAGCAGGCGATTGTTAAGTCCTGTGTTTTCTGACTGGATTTGTATAGTCGTTGTATAAATCAAAGTCTTCTAGTGAATATCCTTCTTGTTGAGGAAGAAGGGGTGACGTAGAAGTTTTATCTCCGAACATCCATAAAATTCCATGTGTTCTTTACCTTTTGTTGCTTACATTTATTTGTCCGACGCTTAAAATCCAGCTAGCTGTTCCGCACTTGAACTTGTTCAAGAGCTTACAAAGATTTGCGAAGAATAGAAACAGATCTTAATCCCTCACAGGATTAATATCGAATCAAAAGTTGAAAGTTGTTAACTATAGTCAGACCCCCGTCTCTATAGTCGACACCGATCCTAACTTGAAGTGTTTTAACTGTGGTAAACTATGACACTTCAAGGCTGAATGCAAGAAACTGAAGCGTGATGAAAACGAAAGGATGATAAGAAGAACAAGGAGCAGAAGGATCTGATGGCTGCTTCAAGCAAGTAGGGTGGGCCGAAAGCGATTCGGACGACTCATCATCCAGTGACAGTGATGATGAAATTGTTACTTGCTTCATGGTAGAAGACGAATCTGAGGTATTTAACTTCTCCTCAGATGAGTTCAAAAGAGATGACTTAACTACTGCACTCAATAACATGGTCATTGAGTACAAGAAGTTGTCAAAATCTTTCAATGAGATGAGATTGAAAAATAAAATTGATAACATCTCTTCATCTCAAACTTTTGAACCGAAAGATTTTGAAAACAAAATGGTTGAGCTCTCATATGAGAATGAGAAGCTCAAGGAAAATATTCAAACACTTTTGTTTGAGAATCAATGTTTGACATATGTTGTCAGTTCCTGGACGAAGTCTGGGAATGCAGTTAGACAGAAGATTAGTCTGTTGAGGCCTATCGGATGCAAATCCGGTTTCGGATATGACAATAGCAGCCTATATAAGGTCGTAAAAATTTAACCCGATGAAGGACAAGTTTAAGACAATAAACTTTGTCAGGGGTAGTTTAACTGATAATGGAACTGATCCAAGTTGTAAGGATCTAACTTTAAAGGATGAGATCACTTATGTGAAGCCAACTGAAAGCTGGCTGAAGCCCAAGAATGGGGCATCCAACAAGTCTAGCAAACCAAAATTTGACAAAAAGTCAAGAAACTTTCGACAAAAACTATCCTCTAAAGTTAACGGATCAACTCTACCAATCCTAAATCATACGCACTGCTCACAACACGAAATGGGAAATCCATCAAAATAACACAAATATGGATTTCCAAGGGACTGATCAATCGTGGACCCAATTAAATGTGGGTACCAAAAGTTGTAAATATGTGTATTTATAGGTACAACAAGTTAGCTACTTGGAGGAATCTGTCTGGTATCTGGACAATGGTTATTCCAAACATATGACCGGAGACAAATGGCTACTAATCGAAGTGACGAAGTGCACTAGACCTAAGATCACCTTTGGTGATAACAACCAGGGTAAGACCGTGGGTAAGGGTAATATTATCCATGGTAACCTCACCATTAACAACGTGCTACTTGTTGAAAAACTTGTGCTACAATATGTGCTACAACCTGATTAGTATCAGCCAAATGTGTGATAATGGCTATGCTATTGATTTTTTAAAACATACCTGTCTGGTTAAGGATCAGCAGGGTAACACCCTGCTGAAACAGAGTAGAAAATTCTTACAAAATGAACTGGAAAAAAAGGATGTATGATCCTTTATGCATGATAGCCAAAAATAATCAAAATTGTCTATGGCCTAAAAGATTAAAACTTTTGTCAATACGTTTGTAATTCATTAAAACTATTAATTTTTCTTTAATTTATTCAAATATTTTATTTTTTCTAATTAATTCATATTATCAATTAATAGTAAATTGTCTATTACACTTTTTACTTTTATAAAAAATTAATTTTTTTAAATTTTATAATTCATTAAAACTATTAATTTTTCTTTCATAGAATTCATCAACTATAATTAATAATTATTTATTTATAGTAATTTAATAGTTAATTATTTGAATATAAGTGATATCATATTTCTTTCATATATATATTATATTATAATATAAACTTTTTAAATGAATTTTATATTAAATATTATTGTATATAAATTATAAATTTAACTTTAATATATATAATTAAATAAAAGATATTATATAAGTTTGTAATTATAATTTCAATTTCTATTATTACTATTATTTATTTAATTATTTGATGAAGTTATTTGACACTAATAATTTAATCTATTTATATATATAAGAAAAATAAAAAGAGAAAAAAATTAATATATATAAATGTATATATAATCATATAAAATAATTAGGGAGAAAAAATGTGAATAAAAATTAAAATAAATTACACTTAATAAAATTAAAATATTTTTATTTAGATCTTGAGCTTGCGTAAAGAGATGTCGATATATACCTAATAATTTTTTATGATATAAACGATAAAAGTTCATCTTCGGACTTCTCAATTTATGATCTGTATCTTATTTTGAGGAGTAGACGATGAAAGTTCGTCTTTAGGGTCCTCAATTTTTGATAAATATTTGATTTTGAAAAAGTAGATGATGTTAGTTTGTTTTGGGTCTTACTGGGTTTCCATTGATATCCTATGGTTTTAGAAATTGATATTCAACAATATTGAGTGTTACAGTATAAAACAAACTGATAGAAAAATTAAGTAGATTAATTTTTTGAACCGGCCAGACGAACTAAACAGAAGTTAACCTTCATGTGCAGGTACTTCTAAAACCGTATGAACAGGTTGGCGTTTTAAAACCGGCTGCTACTATACTTCAAAGAAACCAGTTTCAAGTGATCAAGTTAAAGATCAGAGGAACCGGTTTTCACTTTCTCAAGCGACCGGTTAGCCAAAACAGAAACTTTCATTCCAACCGGATCATACTGCACAAGACACAAAAACCGGATGGTTCAGAACAAAAGTTAGAAGATTCAAACTTCTAGCGTGACGTACCATGACGGAAGAAACGTGTCTTGAAAGAATAAAAGAAGATCAGATCCGATCGAAAGCATGCGAGGAAAGCAATGATGCTTTATTGATCTCAAATTGACAACCGGAGGTGCATGCCCAACACGTGTCCAAATCTGAAAACCGGCTACGTCATCTTTTGCTCAGAGCTGCCTGCATGAATGCCAGGTGTTGAGGAAGGTGAAGCGTGCAAGCAACCTTTTCTGCACCGGCGTGATAACGATCAACCAATCCAGAAGAGAGAGAAGAAAGTAACCGTTGGCTACTTTCAGCTATAAAAGGAAGATCAAACGTCTTCATTTAAAGCAAGTCACGAACACAGTTGAAAAGTCACGGATTACAAAAAGCATTAAGTTCTAGAGAGATAAACTGTTTTATTCCAAAACCGGTGTGTCTAAAACCGGAAGCTCTTTGTGTGTTGTTGTGTTGAGTTGTTGTATTACATCAAAGTATGAGTTTGGTGTAACCGGCGAGTAGCGAAGTTGGGCTCGACCGGCAGTGTTGTTGTAACTCTAAAGAGTTAGTGGAGATCCTTCTCATAACCTGAGAAGAAGGGGTGACGTAGGAGGGTTTGCTCCGAACATCCATAAACAAATCTTTGTCTCGTGTTCTTTCCTTTATTTTTATTACTTAGCCTAACCTCAAACTAATCATACTCCTAAAACCGGTCACTCATATCCATAAAACCGACTCCTCCTAAAACATCATCTAAAGTCGCATAAGTTGCTTCAACCTGAAACAGACATTTCCGCCCTTGAACCCGGTTCAAGAGTCTGTGACAGATTGTGTAGTGCTGAGAACGGTTTTAGTCTCTAACCGGACTATCACCAAAGAGTTGTGTGTGTTGTAAGCGGCCACCCTTCCTGAAACCGGAAACACCCCGGTCCTCCAAGGGCGTCCCCGATTCTAACAAGTGGTATCAGAGCGAGGTTCTTAGCACTCAAGCAACCAAAGAAGATGGGAAGCATGAACCACAGCGACAAGCCGCCAATGCTAAACAGCGAAGCGTTTAGCAGTTGGAAGAAACACATGTATCTACATCTGATCACGTTAGATGATGAGATGAGCCGAGTCCTAAAAGAGGGACCGATCAAGATCAACAAGGAGGAAAACCTATGGACGAGTGAAGATCGAAGACGGAGTAACCTGGACAACCATTGCATGAGGCACATCTATAAGGCTATAGATAACAACACTTTGAACAAAATATCAGAGTGTGAAAATGCAAAGGAAGCCTGGGAAACGATTATTCAGATCCACGAGGGAAACGAAAGAACCAAGGAGAACAAAATCTTGGTGGCTACACAAAAATATGAAAATATAAGGATGAAACCGGGAGAAAATATGAAGGAATTCAGCAACCGGTTCACCAGTGTAGTCAACGAGCTTCAAACACTCGGAAAGAAGTATGACAACCGAGAAGTGATCATCAAAGCCCTAAGATCATTGCCAAGCACGTGGGATATCAAGACCATGGTGATGAGGGAGTCAAGCACCCTTGGGCAAATGAAGTTGCATGATGTGTTCGAGGACTTGAAAGCCTACGAGTTCGAGATCAAGTCTCGGATCGAAGATGAAGCATCCACATCAACCGCAACTAGAGACTTGGTTACATCGGTGGAACCGGCGGTCCAAGTATCAACCGCACCGGCTCTAGTCAAAAACACCGATCAAATTACCGAAGATGTGATGGCAATGCTAGCTCAGAAATTCGGGAAATTCATGAAGAAGAGCCAGCCACCATCTAATAATGATTTTAATTATAACTATGTAGATAAATCAAACAAGAGATGTTATAACTGTGATGGTTTTGGACATTTCAGGTCAGAGTGTAGAAAACCAAGAAGAGACGATAGAAAACCGGAAGGAAACTATCAAGGAAACAATTATCAAGGGAATAACTATCAAAGCAACCGGTATCGGGGAAACAACTACCAAGGGAACAATTATCGGGGAAACAACAACAACCAACGAAATGACTACCGAAGAAACGATGATCAACATGCTGATGAAGGAAAGGAGATTCAAAAGGCGCTCATTGTATCTGATGGTGGAAGCGAGTGGGCATACTCCGACAATGAAGATGGTGAAGAGAAAGTGACATGCTTCATGGCAAACGACGAAGAGGTATTCGATTTCTCATCTGATGAGTTTACCAAAGAAGATCTAGTTTCTGCACTCAACCAAATGGTTGCTGAGTTTAGAAACATATCTGCTTACATACCAACTCCTGTAGAACCTAAAACCGAACAAACAAATAATGAATATGATAACGACTATAAAATCGAAATGTATGAACCGGATGAACTATTCTCAGATAATGAGAAGACAGTTCAACCGGTAACCGAAACCGATGAACGAGCAATGTACGTCACGGCTGCGTGGGAGAGATCACGTCAAGCAGTGAAACAAATGTGTAACTACAAAAGACACCCGAAATGTAGGTACGGTATCGGTTATGAACCAAATAAACAAAATGAAACGAAACAATCTAACGGGATGAAACTCACAAAAGATAATCTTCCATTTATAAAATTTGTCAAAAGTTCACAAACCGAAAATGATCTAAAACCGGAAG
This sequence comes from Impatiens glandulifera, assembly GCF_907164915.1. Taxonomy (NCBI): domain Eukaryota; kingdom Viridiplantae; phylum Streptophyta; class Magnoliopsida; order Ericales; family Balsaminaceae; genus Impatiens; species Impatiens glandulifera. The sequence goes on from NC_061869.1 coordinate 22,224,159, forward strand.
AAACGCTTAAGTATGTAAGTCCTAACGAATCTGAAAAATGGCTTCATCCTGAGAGAAGGAAAGTCAACCGGAAAACAAGTAAAACTAATAAAAACCGACATCAAAGAAGCCCATCACCACATAAGGCATTCTTGAGCAACAGCCAAGAAGTTAAGCCAAATATTATCAAAACAATAACCGGAAAAGTGATCCGACTCATTCAAGTCTGGATCCCAAAGGGACTAATCAACCATGGACCCAACTGAATGTGGGTACCAAAAAGGTGTAAATAATTGTTTGTTACAGGTTAGGAGGAGCAACCGGCTAAAGAACTCGGAATGGTACTTGGACAGTGGATGCTCAAGGCATATGACCGGAAACAAGGAGCTACTAACAGACATCAAGTACAAAACCGGAGCAGTCATCACATTCGGGGATAACTCAAAAGGTAAAACCGTGGGCAAGGGTAAGATTGTCCATGGTGAATTATCCATAAGTAATGTATTATTGGTAGAAAAACTAAGCTTCAACCTGTTAAGCATAAGCCAAATGTGTGATGTGGGATACAAAGTCGAATTTCATAAAAACTCATGCTTAGTTAAAAACCAAAACAACGATGTTCTTCTAACCGGTAACCGGATAGGAAACATTTACAAAGTTGATTGGAAAACTGATTTCGAAAAACCTGTGTGTATGATAGCCGGAAATGATCCAAACTGGCTTTGGCATAAACGGTTGAACCACTTGAATTTCAAAACGATTAACTATATATGTTCCAAGGAACTAGTTCACGGTTTTCCAAACGTTAAGTTTTCAAAAAATAAAGTATGTGCTGCATGTCAAATGGGGAAACAAGTAAAATCATCTTTCAAAAGTAAAGGAAATTATCAATCTGAAAAATGTTTGAAACTCTTGCATATGGATCTGTTTGGTCCGGTTAAAGTAACTAGTTTAGGAGGCATGCATTACACTATGGTAGTTATTGATGATTACTCTAAATTTACTTGGGTTACTTTTCTAGCTTCTAAGAATCAAGCAACTCCAAACTTGATTAAACTGATTTTGAGAATACAAAATGAAAAATCTATTCGAGTAAATAAAATCAGGAGTGATAGAGGAACTGAGTTTATAAACAGTAATTTAACAACTTTTCTTGATGATTCCGGTATTAGGCACGAGTTGTCTAGTGCCAGAACTCCTCAACAAAATGGTCTGGCTGAGAGAAGAAACCGAACTCTCAAGGAAGCCGCAAGGTCAATGATAGCCGATTCGGGTATCGCTCAAAAGTTTTGGGCTGAAGCTATCAACACCGCTTGCTATACACAAAATCGATCTTTAATAACTAAACGGTTTTCGAAAACTCCTTTTGAAATTTACTTTGATCAAGTTCCAAGTGTACAGTATTTTCGAATTTTTGGTAGTAAATGTTTTGTTCACAATAACGACAAGAATTACTTGACCGCTTTTGATGCTAAATCCGATGAGGGAATAATGTTGGGATATTCAGCTGTAAGTAAAGCCTACAGAATATACAATACTAGGACTTTAACAGTTGAAGAAACCGCACACGTTTTTTTCAATGAATCGGTTGAACGAAACACTGCATTACCCTTCGACCTTCACAACAGAATGGAAAATTTCAATATTTATTCTGATGATGAAGACGAGGTTCCGGTTTTTAGACGCTTTGTCAAGGACCAAGCGGTTGATGCTGAATTTCAGCCTGATCAAGCTGCCTTACCGCAGAAAGTTGACGCTTCGGTTTCTACTGAAGAAATCGGTCGGTCTGAATCTGTTCAGCCTACCGATTAGTCTAACCTTGATCAGCCAGCCGAAAGCTTGATAGACACGTCTCGGATTAACCTCAGAAGGAACAAAAATCATTCTCTTGAACTAGTAATAGGTAACATATCCTCACCCGTCCGAACTAGGCAACAAAATTTGGATCACTATGGAAACTCTGCTTTCATATCACAAATTGAGCCGAAAAAGGTGGATGAAGCATTGTCAGATCCAGATTGGATCTTGGCAATGCAAGAGGAATTAAACGAGTTTGAGAGAAATAAAGTCTGGTACCTAGTTCCTAGACCGAAAAACAAACCGGTTATAGGTACACGATAGGTATTCAGAAATAAACTCAATGAAGACGGTTTAGTTACGAGGAACAAAGCCCGGTTAGTGGCTCAAGGCTATAAACAGGAAGAAGGCGTTGATTTTGAAGAATCATTTGCCCCTGTAGCTAGACTTGAGGCCATTAGAATATTTTTAGCATATGCAGCTTTCAAAAACTTCAAAGTTTATCAAATGGATGTTAAGAGTGCTTTTCTAAACGGTAAAGTAAATGAAGAGGTGTATGTTAACCAACCTCCAGGTTTTAAAAATCCAGAACATGAAAATCACGTTTACCGGCTGAATAAAGCCCTTTACGGTTTGAAACAAGCTCCAAGAGCTTGGTATGATACATTAACACAATTCCTATTTGAACACAAATTTACAATAGGTTCGGTAGACAAAACACTTTTCAAATTTGAAAGAAAGGAACAAATTTTACTTGTTCAGATTTATGTTGATGATATCATATTCGGATCAACCGATCCAAAATTGTGTGACAAATTTTCGAAAATGATGACTGATAGATTTCAAATGAGTATGATGGGAGAATTGAGTTTCTTTCTAGGACTTCAGGTTAAGCAGATTGAAGTCGGAATCTTTATAAGCCAACCGAAGTACACAGCCGAACTGTTGAAGAAATTTGGGATGGATACATGCGTAGAAGCGGCTACACCAATGAGTCCTTCCGTAAAGCTGGACAAAGATGATGATTGTCAAGCCGTTGACATCACAGCATATCGAGGAATGATCGGATCGCTGCTATATCTAACAGCTAGTCGACCTGACATTCTATTTACGGTTGGAGTGTGCGGGAGGTTCCAAGCAAATCCAAAGCAGTCTCATTATACGGCAGCCAAAAGAATCCTAAAATATCTAAAGGGAACTCAAGAAGTGGGACTTTGGTATCCAAAAGACTCAAGCTTCAATCTCATAAGCTACTCAGATGCCGATTACGCAGGATGCAAAATCGATCGAAAGAGTACAAGTGGAACCTGTCAATTCCTGGGTGACCGGTTAGTCACTTGGAGCAGCAAGAAACAAACATCCGTTGCAACCTCAACCGCAGAGGCGGAGTACATAGCGGCTGGAAGCTGCTGTGCACAACTTCTCTAGATCCAACAGCAACTAAGGGATTTCGGAATAGAAGCCAAGGAGTCTCCAATCTTTTGTGACAACACCAGCGCCATAGCGATTACATACAATCCGGTGTTGCATTCAAGAACAAAGCATATCGATATCCGACACCATTTCATCCGGGAGCATGTTCAGGAGAAACACATCCGGCTGGAATATGTCTCGACCGAGTAACAAGTAGCGGATATATTTACAAAACCGCTACAGGAAGCTAAGTTTTCTCACTTTCGAAATATCTTGGGTCTTACTAATCTTAATCAATTGATATAATAATCATGTATGCATGTAAGAAACCGGGATATGTGTTCAGGGAGAAGCTAAAGTTTCTCAAACCATATTCAAATAGGCCATTAATAAATCAAATATGTTAACCGGGAGGAAGTCTCCGGTTATGCCCGATCACTTCATAATTTCGAATCAAATGCATGTTTACTATACGGTTGAAATAACCGGGCTAAAGTAGATAAGACAAATCCAAAGTTGAACAACTGTTGACATTAATCAACTTTTCTTCACAAATGGAAATATCCTACTAAAACCGGTCATGGAAAACCGCTTAGTACAAATGCATTTTGGTCTGATGGAATGAACTTTTCCGGTTAACCTGGGATGACTAACTGAGTTTTCATGCATATTTTGAAAAATGAAGCCTGTAATTAATAAAAACAAGTCTACCACAATCGAGATGACGACATGTGTCCATCATCAAGAGAGGGAGACTCACATCTTGTCAATAGATATTTTTCATCATTGCTATCTTGGTAATAATTAGATTTACCTTGGAAATAAACTATAGTTACTTCAACAAGTTAAGTCTATTAAGTAGATGATGACATCATCAAGCATGCTTAAAACCTCATTAAATACCAGCCGAACCCCGGGCTATATAAACCAACTACAATCCTTCACAAAAACTTCACAAGATCACTATTCACAAATATCATTCTTGAGATAAATCCTCTCTCTCAAAAACATGAACACCAACTCCTTAGCAAAGAAAATCCTATTGGCAGATTTTGATTCAATCTACCAATATGAAGATCATGAAGTCAAGGAAATGTTCTTAACCATAGAAAGGAGCGGGCTAAGAAGTTTCCTTGAGAACAGATTCATCCTTGACTACCTCGTAGTCGAAGAACTCTTCCAAACCGGAAAGGAAGTGCACCGAGATATCATCGTTGCACAAGTTTACGGTCAAAAGTTTCTATTCAGCGAGACGGATTTCGCTGTATACTGCGGTCTGCCCAATGAAGGGGTAACCGACCTAACCTACTCCCCGGTGACAATGGAAGAAATGTGTCGCCGGTTCTCAGGATCAGATATCCCGGTTAAACCCTGGGGTGCCAAAAGTCAACTCTCTCATAAGTACCAGCTTCTTTGCGAGATTCTGGGAAAATCTGTCTTGTGCAGAGAGAAAAGTTACTATTACACTCAAAGGCTCTTCGAGATGATGATCGCTGTAACGGTTGGGACACCGGTTAACTGGTCCTGGATCATCTTCAGTAATCTGAAGAAGATGCTCCTTTCCAACAAAACCGGCTACGCTCCTCAGCTGAGCGGTTTCTGTGCAAGTCTGGACATCCACTCCGGACCCTTCGTCACTCTTCATCCAAGGCATGTGCTCACCAAGGAAAGAGTACAAGAGATGATCGACCGGTGGGAAGCTGTCAAAGCCAGAAGAAATCAAGCGGCTGAATCATCAAATGTCTAACATGTTCCCTCTTCTTCCCTTTTATATCTTTTTCACAAAACCGGTAATTTTGCTGTACTACCGGTTTTGTACCCCAATTAATGAATCAGATTTCCTTCTTCTTTTAGTCAAAATCTAAAATATTCAATGTGCCATATCAAGATAAAATCATATCACTCTTGGAAACACAAATTCTCATTATCAAAAAGCATGCCTGACTTGACTAGACAAGACATGCCTTCATTCTCTTGGAAAATCACAAAGACATTAATGACTAAGCATAAACGGCTAGATTTTTCGAATCCTCTCATTAAATGCTCTCATTCATTCCAAGCTATAAAAGGGGATGATGTTATTCGTTTTCAAAACACGCCTCCAAGCACTCCTTCTCTCTAAAATTTGAAAGCTAAGAACAATCCCTTCTCAAACCTCCATCATCATCATGACTGCCGAGCTAAGAAACACTCTCATTATCGATTTTGAAGATATCAAAGATAGCGCTTATTATGATTGCATTTTTCAGCATATCATAGATTCTGGGTTGCAGGGCTTTCTTAAGGGTTCAGACACCATCCTCGTAGAGGAGGTGTGTGAATTCTTCAACAACGGTCACATTTTAGATGACGGCAGCATCCGCACCATCGTCGACGGCCAATTCTTCCAATTTACCGAGGAAGAATTCGCCACCTTCTTTCACCTTCCGACCGAAGGTTTTTCTGATTTTCCAACGCCGTTCCTACCGGCTAAGGAAACCTTTTTCAAGATCTTTTCTTCTTCCTACACTCCTATCAAGGACTTTGGGAAGAAAGAAAATCTCGCTCCCCACTACCAACTCTTTCATGATTTGGTCCAAAGGTCTATCATAGGCCGAATGCCGAACCAGAACTACAGTAAAGAGGCATTCGACATTATGATAGCCATCATTCGCAACTCCGCCATCAACTGGGTATCCTATCTCTACAAAAAGCTGAAGCAGCTTATGACCGGTGCAAGAGGAAGGATCAGTTACGCTCCTCAAATCACCCGGTTTCTGTTGTCCAAGCGTCGCAACCTTGGAACCGGTGTTCCGGTTGGACCATCCAACACCATCACCATAACCATGATTTATAGATGGGTGTCAAGAATTGAGGAACGGTTTCCTCAAAACACCATTGAAAAGTGGTATGAAAGGAGGATGGAAGGAGGATGGTTCACAGAATAATTTTCTTTCTTTTCGTTTTTCTTTCCGGTTTCTGGTCATTTTGCTGTACGACCAGAACCGCTTAATGTTCAACTTATTAATGAAATAGTTAATTTCCAAAGTTTCCGGTTTTTCATTCATATCCTTCTTTCCGGTTTTCCAAACTTATAAAGTTAACTTAAAAACTTCCGGTTAACAAGACTTCAAGTGAAACCGGAACTTCAAGCAAAAGTGAAAATTTTTGAAAAATCTTAACCGCCCACGATTTAACCCCCCAAAATTTACCGCCCATTGAATTTCCGCTTTTACCGCCGAAAGTTACGACAGTAACTTTTGGAGGGAAAATTGGCGCCAAAAGTATCAAATTGACGGTTCATCTTCAAACCGCTCAGAACTGCCATGTATATAAGTTCATATCATCCTATTCAACATTCGTGCTTTTTCTCTCTACAAATCTTCAAATCTTCAAAGCGTTCTTCTCTACAAATATTCATCGATCTTCATATCCTCTTCTCAAAATCTTCATGGATCTAACCAAAGATCCATTCCAATGGATGTTACAAGTGGATTTCGCAGATATTGAGGAACATGCCGAAGACAAGAACAAGGCTGTTCTTCAACTTCTGAGGGATTCTGGGCTGGAAAAGTTTCTGTCTGGTCCGTTCATCATCTATCCGGCGGCGGTAACGGAGTTCTTGGCGACGGCGACACTGTCGAAGAGGAAGGTCTCGGCGACTGTCAACGGGAAGGCCATTCTCATAACCGAAGAGCTTTTTGCTGAAGCTCTCGGTCTGCCCAACACAGGTTCGGACCTAAAGACTGACTTAACCGATGCAGAGTCAAATGCTGCCCGGTTAGTGGTCTCTTTCTCAGGTCAAGATCTGGTGCTCCACTCTAGCCGGAGAAGTAAGCTAAAACCGGAATATAGATGGTTGGTAACTTTCATCGCCCGGTCAATCCAGGGAAGGGGAGGTAATTTCGACAACCTAACGAAACTGAAACTTAGAATGCTGTTGGCTATTGTCCGAGGTGACAAGGTGGACTGGGGATACGTTATTTACGAAGAATTCTGCCAAATGGTGATAAAGAAAGATGGCCGGGTGCAAGCTTTTGCTATGCAAATCGTTAAAATTCTTGAGTTCGTCAATGTGGAACTAGGTGAAGGCAAACCGCTTCCGATCTCCACCATTCTTGACTCCGAGTCTATGATCGAAAAACCGGAGAAAACGATAAAACCTAAATCCTCAAGGACAAAATTGTCTAAGGGAGCCAGTTCCTCGGTTCCGGTTGAAGAAGAAACCAGACAGAAGAAACCGTCAAGAAAGGCGGTCGAAGCCGAAGTTCCACCAGAACCGAAGAGGAGGAAGAAGGTAGCTGCGAAGAAGAGCTCAAAGAAACCGGCGGACTCTGAGAAAACGCTTTCCTCGGACAATCCACCGGAAAGAACCGCAGACGTCTTTCAACCCATTCCCATCAACACAGTTATCCCCGTTACCGTCCCATCTCATTCTTCAAGGCAAACCGAATCCTCGGGGATCCAAGTAAACAAGTCAGTCTCCAAGGAGGGAGCAGAGGTAAGTATCCACTTTGAAACCTCCAAGTCACCAAGTAAACGAGTTGAAGAGGTATTAGTCGATGTGGGCTAGAATACCTCAGAAGCAATTAATAATGTGGTCCAAGAGATCACAAAGGAAACCGAAGAGGACGATGTGTCAAGTCGTCGCAGGCCAGTTGATCAGGTTGAAATACCTGATCAGACAGAAGTTCAACCGGTCGAAGGGGCGGCCAATACAACAGAAATTACACCTCCAGCTCAGGAGGGAAATTTTGAAGAAAAGGAACCTTCCGGTTCTGCAGGAGGGAAGACAGCCTCAGAAATCCAACCAATCACAACACCTGAAGGTTCCACTCAGGTAAACAAAGGCAAAGGGATCCTTATTGAAGATACAACGGTAACCGGAACAGGCACGCTGCAAACCGATCCTCAACATGAAGCCATAACCGGAGACGAGGTTCCATACACCGCAGAGCAAGAAAATGAGATCTTCGAGGAACTTATTCAAGACATGAACAAAGGTGCGAGTGATGCGTTAGCTCCATACATCTTGTAGGTGAAGCTCAGATGCGAAACCAAGTTATCCGACATGGTTCCAGGTTTAAGTGGTAATAAACAGTGGGACAGGCTAATCAAGCTGGAAGAGAAGGCACTTAAGCTAGCTAACACAAACCTAATTCAACCGGCTTTTAGCAAAGCATCAGTTAACCTTGAAAACGCACGGCTACAGGCAGTGGAGAATGCCTTTCAAGAAACCCAAGGATCGACGCTAAACCCGATTGAAATGAGGATAGCCGAACGGTTTATTGCAGTACGAGAACAGCTTGTGCGAAATCTTGATCGTCTTGACAAGCAGTGGAGGAAAGGTTGCCAACGCCAAATCAACAATGCCGAATCATATCAAAGCAAACCATTCTTTATGAGTGGTGAGACATCTGGAACCTCTGAAAATTTGGAACAAGAAACCTCTCAACCGGTCAAAACTCCGGAAATTGATCAGATTAAGCAAGCGATGGCTGAAACAGTTGACTCATGCCTTGAAAATTTTAAAACCGTAACCGACGAAAGAATTGCAGTGGCTGAAGATAAACTGTCAAACTCTCTAAAAACCATGATGGATACGGCCATGCAGACAACAGTAAAAGCCTTGATCGCCGAGTCCGTTCAAACCGCAACCACTCCATTATTGGACATGCTGCAAGCAATGGCCATTCAAATCGGGGAAATGTCCAAGGTTCAAGTCAGCACAACTCAAACGCAAATCGAAACGGATGCTGAAACCGCAAAGAAATTGCAAGAGGAAGAGATAGAAAGGGAACGGTTACAGAAGGAGATTGAAGACAAAGACTTCGCGCTTGCCCAACAATGCAACGAAGAAGAACAGGCCAACATCCAGAAACTCCAACCGGTTCAATCGTTCCACTCAATGGATACAAGGAACAAGAAGAAGCGAAGCGCAGTTAAGAACGTGATGAAGCGGGCAGAACAGAGAACAGCAGTTGTACCGGTCGTGATAAATGCGCAACCGCTTGATGAAGAAGAAGAAGAAGATGCTGATGAACTTAATCAGCGAAAGAGAAGGGAAACCGCAGGCTCACCCTCAACTCCAGGCTTTAGACCTTCTAATGCTCCACCGCCTCCACCACCAAAACCAGTCTGTGCCAACTTTGGGTTCAAGAATAGGGGTACCGGCCACTCAAGTGTATGGGCCGGAGTGCTGATTGATGCCTAAAGACGTGATAGAGAGTGGAAAGTAAGAAAAGAAGAAGAGAGAAGACAGTTGGAGAAGGAAAAGGAAAAGGAGCTTCACAAGGGGGGACCATCCAAGCCCTAAATCTCTTTCTTTATTTATTTCAAACAATTATGCCTTACTATGTTTCAGAACTCGGTTACTCTGCTTTTTCTGATAGGTTCTCACATATTTTCTAAAACAATCAAACTCATGCTTTTGAAACATTTTCTTCAAACAAATCAAAACACATGATTTCTAACAACCGGCCACACATTACATGTTTTGAATATTTATTCTAAATAATCAAAAAGGGAGAAATTGATAGAAAAATTAAGTAGATTAATTTTTCTAACTGGCTAGAAAGCAAATTTTTCAAAACCGGCCACACATTACATATTTTGAATATTTATTCTAAATAATCAAAAAGGGAGAAATTGATAGAAAAATTAAGTAGATTAATTTTTCTAACTGGCTAGTAAGCAAATCTTTTAAAACCGGCCATATACTACATGTTTTGAATATTTATTCTAAATAATCAAAAAGGGAGAAATTGATAGAAAAATTAAGTAGATTAATTTTGGAACCGGCCATACATTACAATTTTTGAATATTTATTCTAAATAATCAAAAAGGGAGAAATTGATAGAAAAATTAAGTAGATTAATTTTGGAACCGGCCAGACGAACTAAACAGAAGTTAACCTTCATGTGCAGGTACTTCTAAAACCGTATGAACAGGTTGGCGTTTTAAAACCGGCTGCTACTATACTTCAAAGAAACCAGTTTCAAGTGATCAAGTTAAAGATCAGAGGAACCGATTTTCACTTTCTCAAGCGACCGGTTAGCCAAAACAGAACTTTCATTCCAACCGGATCATACTGCACAAGACACAAAAACCGGATGGTTCAGAACAAAAGTCAGAAGATTCAAACTTCTAGCGTGACGTACCATGACGGAAGAAACGTGTCTTGAAAGAATAAAAGAAGATCAGATCCGATCGAAAGCATGCGAGGAAAGCAATGATGCTTTATTGATCTCAAATTGACAACTGGAGGTGCATGCCCAACACGTGTCCAACTCTGAAAACCGGCTACGTCATCTTTTGCTCAGAGCTGCCTGCATGAATGCCAGGTGTTGAGGAAGGTGAAGCGTGCAAGCAACCTTTTCTGCACCGGCGTGATAACGATCAACCAATCCAGAAGAGAGAGAAGAAAGTAACCGTTGGCTACTTTCAGCTATAAAAGGAAGATCAAACGTCTTCATTTAAAGCAAGTCACGAACACAGTTGAAAAGTCACGGATTACGAAAAGCATTAAGTTCTAGAGAGATAAACTGTTTTATTCCAAAACCGGTGTGTCTAAAACCGGAAGCTCTTTGTGTGTTGTTGTGTTGAGTTGTTGTATTACATCAAAGTATGAGTTTGGTGTAACCGGCGAGTAGCGAAGTTGGGCTCGACCGGCAGTGTTGTTGTAACTCTAAAGAGTTAGTGGAGATCCTTCTCATAACCTGAGAAGAAGGGGTGACGTAGGAGGGTTTGCTCCGAACATCCATAAACAAATCTTTGTCTCGTGTTCTTTCCTTTATTTTTATTACTTAGCCTAACCTCAAACTAATCATACTCCTAAAACCGGTCACTCATATCCATAAAACCGACTCCTCCTAAAACATCATCTAAAGTCGCATAAGTTGCTTCAACCTGAAACAGACATTTCCGCCCTTGAACCCGGTTCAAGAGTCTGTGACAGATTGTGTAGTGCTGAGAACGGTTTTAGTCTCTAACCGGACTATCACCAAAGAGTTGTGTGTGTTGTAAGCAGCCACCCTTCTTGAAACCGGAAACACCCCGGTCCTCCAAGGGCGTCCCCGATCCTAACACAAACAACGATGTTGTAGTTCTCGACGAGGCGATCAACTTTCGTTTAGAAACATTTTGAAAAGGAGAAACATAAAATTCACAATACATCAAACATTTACATATTTATAGAGAAATCGTTTGAATATTCTGATGGAAATAATTTCCACTTAAAAGTAAATCATAAATTGTAATGCCTTGGATCATAATACTTGTCATTGACATATGAAAGACAAAGACAAGAGAGGAATACATACTTGGATCATTAGACATGATGTTTAGATTAAATGGTCTACCAAAATGGCAGAAATCCTTAGTTTCTTTTATTCTCCAATGATGGGATTTCTAAAAGAGAGAGCGAAACCATGATAAAAAAAAATTAGTTATTTTTATCCACGACTTTATTCCCTTAATTTTCTCTTCAGCCTTTTGGGGACCATGACCGCATTATTAATAATCGTCTTATTAATAACTGCCTCATTAATAAATGATGATGATTTCTAATTTGACCCCTCATCGAATTATAAATACCGCAAGTTATCCACAATTTAACATTCATGACAATAATATCCTTAAGTCAAATCCCAAATAACCTTAAATCACATAATATTGATTTATTATATTCAATGACCATATATATCCATTTAAATATATAAATTTTCCATTAAATTCTAACAATCTCCCACAAGACATATATATTTAAAAATGAATAATATACTCTTATTTTGCACAATATTGTCATTGATTCTGAGAACATTAACAATCTTATCTGTTAGTCACATTAACATAGGATCAATGTGTTTTTCTTTGTATCAATCACAACTAAACCTTCAATGGTCATAAATATGAATATGAAAAAATGACTTAGATCAATCATGAATTTGTGGCATGAAAAATTACATGTAAGGTGATCTATTTATGTCAATTTTCAACTGGTCCAAACTTTAACTTTATTGTATAAAATAAAATAAACTAAATAATACTTTATATGATTAGCAACTGAATACATAATTATCTATAAAACAAACTAAAAGACAACTAAATTTATAAATCCCCACTTAACCTAGAGATCATCCATCTCTAAAACACCCATGTTAGTAGTGTTCTCAAGAAAGATATTAGGTGGAAAACCCTTTGTCATGGGTCAACTACTAAGGATAACAATTTGAAACCGCCCCGCAAAAATTGAACCGAATTTTCCCTTTTAGGAAGGTTTTCCCCCAAACCCAACGGGAATGGGGCAGGGATGGTATTAAAAATATCCCCGAAATAAAAACAGGACATGGATAGTAAATGTATTCCACGCCCGAACCGCCCCATTACCATCATATCAGCTACCATGGAGTTTGAACCCAAGTGTTATATAGAAATTTGACCACTTTGTACCCTTTCCTTCACAAATAGGAACTTTATATTTATATGTTTTAACTTAGTCGAGCTCCTATTGTATTCGAATATAACATAATTAATTTATTGTCATAAAATAACTTAAAGGTTCTTTCAATCCCTTCGATAATGCGCAGCTCAGTGACAAAGTTCTCCATCCATATTGTTTGATTTGATGTCTCATAACATGCAATAAATTCTACTACCATGGAGAAGGAAGTTATAAGTCCCTGTTTAGAACTATTCCAAGAGATAGCTCCACCAGACAACAAGAATACATAGCTCGAAGTGGATCTTAAACTACATCCCACAAAATTAGAGTTAGAATACCCATTGATCTTAATATTATCCGACCTTTGAGATTTGAGCATAAAACTTCTAGTTCTCTTTATATATCTCATAACCCTTTTAAATTTCTTCTCGTGATCTAAACCTGGGTCACTCAAATATTTTCCTAATACGCAAACTATGTACGGAATGTCTGGACGCCTAATTTACAATCTTGCATGCCATATCTCTTAAGTACTTTATCGATATAGTTCATCTATTACAATTCAAGAATTCCTCGAGAATTATCTCGATGCATTTGGAACCCTAATGCAAATGAGGCCTCACCAAGATCTTTCATCTAGAAATTTCTCGATACAAAAGACTTAGTTTGATGCAATAAGCCTATATCATTTAAGGCAAGTAAAATGTCATCAACATATAAAATTATATATATATATATTCTTCCACTGAATTTGTGATACACACAATCATCAATTAAATTTCCTCCAAAACCAAATGAGAGAATTACCTCATGAAATTTATGGTAACCATGACGAGACGCTTGCTTAAGCCCATAGATGGATTTATTTAATTTGCAAAATATATTCTTTGAATCTCCTAACACAAACTTTTCTTGTTGCACCATATAAATTATTTTACCAATTTTTCCATTGAGAAATGTTGTCTTTACATCCATCTGATCTAGCTCCATATCAAAATGTGCAACAAGTGCCATGACTATTCTAAAAGAGTCTTTAGTTGAAACCGGAGAAAATATTTCTTTATAGTCAATCCTGTATTTTTTGAGTAAAATGTTTTTCTACAAGATGTGCTTTATACTTTTCTACATTACCTTTAAAATCCCGTTAGTTTTAAGAATAAATTTACAACCAACAGGCTTCACCCCTTCTGGTAATGGGACAAGTTCTCAAACTTTATTGTCTTGAATAAATTTACACTCTTCATTCATTGCATCATTCCACTTTTCTGAAATAGAACAATCTATATCTTGACGAAATTTGATTGGATCATCTTTCATAATGTCAAGATTATCCTCATGTTCCTAAAGAAATACATATTCATACGACATATTACTTCTCCTTACTCTTGTAGATCGCCGCTTTCTCACTTGTTCCTCAATAATACTTTCTTCTTGAGGTTGTTGAATTTGTAACTCTGGGAGATGAACATCGTCTTAATTTTCTAGAAATATTTCAATATTTTCGATGACTAGATGAGAATCTTGAACATTTTCCATACAAATAGGAATACGAGTCAACTCCTCGTTCACTAAATTAGAAGTTGACTCTTCCTCAAAGACAAAATCCTTTATTTGATTCTTCACTCCAAACTCAACATCCTCAAAGAATACAACTGTATTTGTCTCAGAAAATGACTTTAAGTTAGGATCATAAAATTTATAGCCCTTGATCGTTCAGAATAGCCAATAAAGTAACTACTAACATTTTTGGGGTCCAATTTGTCCGTATGAGGCTTATAAGGCCTTGCCTCCACAAGACATCCCCAAATATGAAAATGCTTTAGATTGAGTTTTCGCCTGACCAAAGCTCATAAGGTGTTTTGTCGTTATTTTTGTTGGCACTCTATTCAAAATGTATGATGCAGTCTTTAGTGTTTCACCTTAGAGTGAATTTAGTAAGGATGAATGTATAACCATATTCCTCACGATATTCTATAATGTGTGGTATCGTCTTTCTTCTAAACTATTCATGCTTGGAGAGCCCGACATGGTGTATTGTCGAACAATACCACATTCCTCTAGGTATTTAACGAAAGACCCTGGATGTTATTCACTTGATCCGTCACACCGACCATAATACTCACCACCACAATCGGATTTAACTTTGTATTATCTTTCTATTGAGTTGATTTTCAACTTCAACCTTGAATGACTTGAACACATCCAATATTTGAGCCTTTTCTTTAATAAGAAAAATGTATGCATATCTAGAGAAATTATCTATGAATGATACGAAATAGCATTGATCGTTCCAACAGAGTCGGAAACGGCCCACATACATCCATGCATCAACTCAAGGTCTTCTGAAGCTCTATATTTAGAGTATAATCCTTCTTTAGATGTCCAGCCTTATTGCAAACGAAACAATTGTTAACCTTTTTCATTGCATTTGGACCCTGAGCAACATCCACATTCTTCCTTTTCTTGACCTTATCCCTAGAGGTGCTTGCCGGATGAGCACTTTTTGTCCTTTCTTCCTTCAATCTATCTTCTTCTTGAACACAATAAGAAATTGGGTCATTCAAGTTCCACGTTTCCTTCTTACAGTTAAAACATACCTTAAAGTGGTTGAATTGAACTAGGAGAGGAATCAAAATGAGATGCAAAATTAAATCCTCATGCAAATCAAGCTTTAATGCCTAAAGTTTCGATGCAAGATTAGACATCTCCATGATGTACTCCATTATATTACCATTTTCCTTATACCTCATTGAAATCAAGCTCTTAAGAATAGTGCTTGTTTCAACCTTATCACTTTTAACAAATAGCTTTTCTATTTATGCAAGGTAATCTTTAGCATTGGTGGTGTCCTCTGACACAGCTCCCCTAAACACCTCTGGAATTGCACGCTTTATGATCATAAGACTCATGCTGTTAGAGCGATCCCATTTCTCAAATTTAGCCTTCTCTTCAGAAGAGCTAATAACTGTAGGAGTAGTGAATTACTCTGTCTGTATCGCAAAGTCCATTCAAACGAGAAATATCTTAATGTTCTCCTTCCAATTCTTAAAGTTGAAATCATTAAGGACTGGGATTGAACTTAAGTTGGCATAAATATTTGTAACATTAGCTGAAAAGAGAACATAATTTAAATTGTAACTAACATGCTCAATTATTTAATTTTCAATCAAATTCAAAATAATCAGCAAAGCCCATCCAAAATATCTATTGCACTATCAAATTCAAGTCTTTGGAAAATGAAATTTAATTACTAGTGATATATTGTTGCAATATTCAAACACTAACAATAATGCATGACGAATAACAAACCCTTCTTTGGATTGATTTGATATTCTCATATAAAATCTTTACAATTGTTAAGTGTTTATTATCCCAGGTAATTATGAACTTCGGTCAAATATTAACATTTCTTTGGGCCCGATCAGATAGTCACGTGAAATTTCACCATTCTAAACATTCAAAATTCAAACTTAAACAAATTAAGTATAGATGTCACTTTGATAAGATTATAATTTAATTGATTTAATATTAATAAAGAACAATAGGTTGAATTATAGAATAAGATTAAATTAGAATAAAAATTAAAAATGTTTGTATCTTTCTTATATTAATTTAACTAAATTAATTAATAATATTATTTACTGAAACTTAACTGTATTAAAATAAGATTAAAATTGATTCCAAATTATACATTATACCCGTATTTCATTCTAGAAAACCTTACAAAAATCAATAATCATCTAAATAACAAATCAATAATATGCATGAATTTTATTCGTGATTATGTTATATTTTGAATATTTTTAGATTATTTTATTAGATTATAACTTTAAAATTATTTTTAAAAATTTTAAACAAATTGGAGAATCGCTGATGAACTAAGTTCAACCCCTTTAGAAAACCTATAGGCCACGATTAAGAACGATATTAGGTTAATAATTAAGAGAGATTAATTCACATACTTTTTTTTGTTTGATAAAATAATGTTATCAAAATGTAAAAATACATAACATTTAAGACAATTGAATTACAACCATACAACAACATTTATTGAAAAGAAAAAATCTCAATTTATTGAATTAACCCAACCTACAACATCAAAACTCCATATGTTGATTATATTATTTCAAGAACATTGATAGGTACAAGAGCAAGTATCCTCATTGGTGCAATGGCCAGAGGCTTTACGTCCGTAGAATTTATGGCAAAGTCCAATGCATACAGCATCATTGCACAATTCTAACAATTGATAATTGTTTTTGCATTTTCCTGCTTCCAACACTCCAATTCCTGCACATTCAAATTTTCACTTTTATATAATATATTTACTGTTAAAAAGTTAATTTATAAACTTAGTCATACATGTATTAAAAATTTATTTCAAATACTTCAAGATTGTCGGTAGAAATAGTATCTAAATTTATTCTTGCACAAATTTAAAAATTTATTTATAATTCCTTCTTCATATTTGAATTCAGAATTGAAATTATTATCAAATATAAACAATATTTTGAACAATAACAAAAATAGGGATAAAGAAAAGAAATTATACCTATGGAGAAGATGAGTACTAGAATTAGAAGAGTGCAATGAGTTTTCATTTTCAAAGAATTATTAGTTTGAATGACTTGAAGTAGTTAGAGTTATTTCATATATATATATATAAGTGAAATTTTTTTTATAAATTTTCTTTCCAAATCATACTAAATAATTCATGGATTTCCTCTGGATCAATTTTGGTCAAGAATATTAATTAAAAGTTTCTGATATTGGTCAATACTGTATATTTTGTAAATATATTAGGAATATTTATAAACAAATTTACTTTAAAATCACCATGTAAAAATTAAGAATTAAAATGGATAAAATATACCTTGGATAACTTAGTGTGATTTTTTATACAATTGGATATATAAATTCAATACTAACCAGAAAAATATCAAAATAATATATATAATACGTGTGAATAAAAGTTTTTTTTTAAAAAAAAATTTGGTTAATTGCACCTGATTAAATTAAACAATTAATTTTAAAAGAGACTTTGTATTAATCAATTCTAAGATTATGAAAATATCAAACTTAAATTTCGTGAATAAAATCAATATATATATATATATAAATAATAATGATAATAGTAATAATAATAGCATAATACAAAATAAATAAATATTTATAATAGTAATAATAAAACCTAATCAAAAAATACAATAATATAATAATACAAATAATTATAGCATAATAAAAAAATCAAAAAAACAATATATATATATATATATATCAATAATAATAATAATAAAACCAAAAAAAATGATAATAATAATTATAATTATAATACTAATAATAATAGCATAATAACTCAAACAAATTTAATAACCAAACTATTTAGGTGACTTTGTAAGCTTGAGATAAAGAACAAACAATTAAAAATAACAGAATTATTAAAAACAAATCTTTAATAAACATTTTGTCAATTTAGAAAAACCAAAATTTATCCTAAATAAATACTAGTACTATGATTAAACCTTAAAACATTTTTAACCAAATAGTTGTAAAATGTATTATAATCAAGAGCAATATGATGCTTAAATTTTAAATCATTGTTAACCAAATAATTCAAAAATTTATCCTAAATCAAGAGCAATACATGTTTAGATCCTAAATCATTTTAAATCAAATATTTTTAAATTTTCTAAAGATATCTTAAATCATGGATTACATTATAAAAAATATTAAAGTTATATTTTGTAATTATGATCTTTAGACACTAAAAACTTATATTTCCAAAAAAAATAAAGCCATTAAAAGTAGTAATGAATTTTGTTTAAAAAAAATTCATATTATCTTAAACTATTTCAACAAAAATTTCTTTACACTTTCAATCTAAATCACTTTTACACAAAAATAAGTTGTAAAAACATTAAACTAAATCAATTTTATAGTTAAACTTTTAATGATATTATATTTATTTCAAATTCATAAACTATTAATAATTAATTCAATCAAAACCAAATTCAAACACAACAAAAAATTTCATTTATAAAACTATCATCAATTTTATATAAAAATAATCAAATAATTTATATATATATATATATATATATATATATATATATAAAAGAAAAGATAACTAAATTATTAAGATAAAAAAATGAATAAAAATTAATTAAACTTAAAAGAAAATTTGTAAAAACAAAATTAAAATAAGAAAGATAAATATTGTGTACATCATGTTTAAAATTACATTATTATTTATATGAGAACTGTTTGGAAATATATAAATTAAATATATATATATATATAATTAAATATACGTTACTAAAATTTTATATATTTGGGATATTTTACTATAACTAATAACATTATTATAATTTTAAATATAAATATAATAAGTATTCAACCCAACAAGTGTTATATATGGATAAAATAGTATCTTCAAACTTTGTAAAAATTCTTCTATATTAATATATATTTATAATATTTATATATATATAATTTTTTTTTCTTTCTATTTTTAAAATTATCTAAAAATATATGTACATTATTTTATAATTTCTTTCCAAAATAATTTTGTATTAAATTTCTATTTTGTTTAAAAAAAATTCTTTATAATTTATTCAAAATATTTTATTTTTTCAAATTAATTCACATTATTAATTAATAATTAATTGTCTATTACACTTTTTACTTTTATAAGAATTCAATTTCTTTAATTTCTTTAATTTTTTATATTTTATAATTCATTAAAACTATTAATGTTTATTCAATATAATTCATCCAATATAATTAATAATTAATTACTTATTATAATTTAGTAATTAATTACTTAAATAAAAATTATATCATGTTTTATTTCCTATCTATTATATTATTATATAAAATTTTTAATGAGTTTTATATTAAATATTATTTTCATAATATTTAAATTTAATATATATAATTAAATAAAAGATATTATATAAACTTGTAATTATAATTAAAATTATATATATTTTTTTATTTAATTGTTTGATATAAGTTATTTGACACTAATAATTTATTCTATTTATATATATAAGAATATATATATATATATATATATATATATATATATATATATATATATATATATATATATAATATAATTAGATAAAATAATTACTGAGAAGAAATGTAAATAAAAATTAATTAAACTTTAAAAAATTAAAATATTTTAATTTAGATATTGAACTTGAGTAAAAATGTTAATGTATACATAATTATTTGTTATGATATAAACTATCAATGTTCGTCTTAGGACTTTTCTTATTTTGAGGAGTAGAAGAGAAAGTTTGTCTTTTGGGTCCTCGATTTTTTTTATAAATATCTAATTTTGAAAAAAAGTAATATATGAAAGATCGTTTTAGCTCTTGTCGAAAGGGTTTTCGATACTAAAGTTTGATGTTTGTTGTGCATCAAAAGGAGCATTGTTGAGCAAAGAGAAGTTGTTATAAAGAAGGTGTCAATATATGAAAATGTTGGTAATATGCTGATTGTTCTTAAGTTTGGGAACTATGAAGACTTTGCTTGTTGACAAAGCAAACATAGATGATAAGAGAGAGATAACTTGTAAATTAAACTAGAGTCTTGAGAATGCATTTTACAATATTGCAATTATGATATTATAAACACTAATATTTTAGTTCCTTATTTTATAAATATTAAACAATTATTTTGGGTACATAAATTCAAAATAACTGACCAAAGCAAAATAATTAATTAGGATAATTATTATAACAATTAATCCCAAATAAATTATGATAAATTTAAAATAAATAATTTGAGATAATGTATTATTCATTTTATCCTTAATTAATTAAAAGGCTCAAATAAATAATATAAATAATTTGAGATCAATGTTATATACATTCGAATCCCAAATTAATTATTTATAAAGTCGCTAAAATAAATAAAAATAGACAAAATAAATATTTATATCTATTTAAATATTTTGTAAGTTGAAAATAATGGAAAAAAGAGTGAAGAAAAAATCAATTTCAAGCAAGTTCTAAGGCTAAAAAAGGTTGTGATTACTGATACAGCAATTTGAAAAGCATCCTAAGGGTACTTGTAGTAGATGATCTATTAGGTGTTCTATATCTAAAATAGAAATAAAAAAACTAAAAATTACAACAGATTTGATCTACATCGGATGGGCTATACTTAAAAAAATTTAGCCCAAATGAACAGTAGTGTTCTATATATAGAACACCACTTTCATGTTCTATACTTAAAACTGGCGGCAACATTATTCTCTCTCATTTTTTTCTCAAAACTGGCTGAAAAATTATTCTATCTCATTTTTTTTTTCACATAGCAGAGAAAGCATAGGTTCTTTCCAACACTGTAAGTTCTTTTCTCCTCCAAACGTAAGCTTCAAAACTTTCGCTGTAGAAATGAAAAAAGATAACGATAAGAGAGACTTGAGCTATAGAGAGATCTAGAAAACATTAATGCTCTACAGTGATCAGCAAGAGTGAAAAGTTCCTTAGTTTTGCTCAAGATACGAATTTTGACTTCTTCCAGCTTTCCAACCAGGTATCCCGTCTTCCTCTATCTCTTTTTTGTGTGTTGTTTTCTAGGGCCTGTTTCCTAGATCGCGAATTTTGTTTTTAAAATTTCTGTTCGTTTCCTTTTTTATATATGCTCAAGTTCCTTGGCTTGTTATAGGATTGAATCATAAATTATTTTCGATCTCTCTAGGAAATCAATGATTAATCTCGTCTGTAGGATACATAAGTATGAATAACGACATTTCTGGAATTATGCGTATGGCGGGAGTAACTGATGATGGGTTGAGCGGTGATTTTTACCTATCTGAAACAAATGATTTGGACGCCTCAATCGAGTTGGAGGCAGATATGTCCGGGAAAAAAAGAACAAGAACTTCTCACCAAATGAGGACCTTGTATTGATATCTGCTTGGCTTAACGTAAGTCTTGACCCTATTCATAGCACAAATCAAAAAGCAGATCAGTATTGGAAAAGAATTGAGACATATTTTAATGAGTCCATAGATGCCAATTATTGGGCAACGCACATTAGGATCTCTTCGAAGTCGATGGCAAAAAATCCAACAATGTGTAAACAAGTTTTGTGGCTATCACACACAGCTTGAGTTATCTCGTAAATCTAGTACAACTTGCAAAGATTTGGTATGTAAACTAATACTTGTATGTGAATGAAATGATTGCTAAAAAGTTAGTAATAAATATTGATCTTTTGTGTTACAAATTGAAGAGGCAAACAGGTGTATCATTGAAGGGAGAAATGTGACTTTCAATATGAACATTGCTGGAATAAACTTAGACATCAATGTAAGTGGATCAATCTCGGAAGTCAAGAACCGGTTAAAAAATGAGTGCTTTCATCTGATACAGTTAATTTGGATGATGAAGAGAATCCTACTTCTGACTTTGTCGATTTGGATAGACCACCGGGCGTAAAAATATCCAAGGCTGATGATATTGAGGAATAATAGAAAGGAAAAGGGAAAAGGAAAGCCTTTAACACATCTCAATTTGATGCCACTTTTAGTAAATATATAGAGCGAAAATACAAAGATGATGAACTGAAAATGGTGATGGTAAAACAACAGTTGGAGATGGATAAGAAGAAGCTTGATATTGAGTTGTCAAGGGTCAAAGTTGACAAAGAAAGAGAAGCAGCAAAACGGGCAAAGGAAAATCAAGCAATAATGATGATGAATTTGAGCATGTTGGAGACTGAAATACAAAGAGAATATTTTGCAAAATTACAGGCTGATGTCTTCGCGAGAATGATGTCTAAATAGCAAGACTTTATGCTATGTTTTTGCTATTTTGAAGGTTTTTGGACTATGATTTTTGTTCTTGGTTCAGTTTTTGGTTGGAACTCTGATGTAGTTTTTAGTTTTTGGTCAGTTTTTGGACTCAACTCTAAATTAAATTTAACAAGAAGCTGGTTTTTGTCTAGCTAAAAGTCCTGTTGTTATTTTATTTTTTAGTCCATGTACTCTTTTTGTCACTTTTCTTTGGATATATGTTGGAACAAAATAACATAAAAATAAAAAATAAAAAAAGAACATATAACATCTAACATTCATATCAAATAAAACACCAATACAAAGATTCAATAAAGACGATGCATTTCTCTATCTCTGATCTCGTCGAGGGATTGCATAAAGTTCATAAGTTCTGAAGTATAAGTGTGTGTTATAATGGGAATCAGAGGACTTGAAGGGATTTGTTCATATTCAAAGATATTCGGCTGTGGGTGAAATTCCCGCTCATCCTCGACAATCATATTGGGCATGATTATACATGCCAACATGATCTTCTTGAGTGTGGCACGGTCATAAAACCGTAAAACCGTGCAGGACCATGGACAATTGCAAATCTGGCTTGTAGCACACCAAAAGCACGTTCAACGTCCTTTCTAAAAGATTCTTGAGCAGTAGTATAATATTTGGTCTTATGATTCATTGGTAATGTAATTGCTTTGACAAATGTTGCCCATGGAGGATAGATTCCATCAGCTAAATAATAACCCATATTGTAGTTGTGACCATTAATCGAGTAGTTAATTGAAGGGCCCTCGCCTCTTATTATTTCAGAAAACACATGTGATCGTTCTAGCACATTGATATCATTATGTGATCCCGGTAACCCAAAGAATGCATGCCAATTCCATAAATCATAATATGCTATAGCTTCTAAGATAAGTGAAGGTTCATGACAATGACCTGTGAACATACCTTTCGAAACAGTTGGACAATTTTTCCACCTCCAATGCATGCAATCGATACTACCCAACATTCCTGGAAAGCCACGAGCTTCACCGACTTGAAGCAGTTTTGCAATGTCATCCGAGTTTGGCTTTTGTAAATACTCCGTACCAAATATATCAATGATTGCATCAACAAAGTGCCTCAAACTTTTATGGGTTGTGCTTTCTCCAATCCGTATGTACTCATCCATGAAATTAGCCGTGACCCCATATGCCAATATCCGCAGTGCCGTAGTTATTTTTTGAAGAGATGACAACCTAATTTTCCAGCAGCATTTCTTTTTTGTTGAAAGTATGGATCATGTACTTCCACTGCCGAGTGAATCCGCATGAATAACTCACGTCTCATTCGAAATCTTCTACGGAATATTTGATCTGGAAAAACTGGTGGTGTAGCAAAATAATCATTGAATAAGCGTTGATGTCCTTGCAAAGTGTCACGATCAATAGATGTCTATGATTTTCGGGATTTTTCACCTTGTGCCTCGAGTTTTTCTCTTTCACGTTTGAAGGCTAGAATTTGAATCATATCATCGTCATCATCGCATCCGTACAAATAATATTTCAAAAAATTATTGTTGCCACTCATTGTGTAGGATAAAGCTTAAAGTGTGGTGAAGAATGAATGAACAAAAACTTTATTTATAGTTGGATTTCGAAATATGACCGCTGAAAAATAGCCGTTGGAATTTGAATTTGAAATTTGAATCTCAATTTTTTTTATAGAACATGCCAATGAAATATAGGCGTTGGAATTTGAATTTGAAATATAGGCGTTGGAATATAGCCGTTTGAATTTTAAAAAGTAGTTACAAGTTGTTTTTTAATTTTGCAAAAAATAAATAATTTAATGTTATAGGTATATAGAAAAAAATGTTGCTATAGAGTATTTTGAATTGAGATGTTGTAAAATAGATATATGTATTTTTTAATATTATTTTAGGTATAAAATTTAGCACTTTTGGTGCAAGTTCCCTAACATCTTTTAAAATTTGTGAGAAATAATTTTGGATCAGTTCCAATCGATTTGAGGCATGTTTATAAAAAAACCGAAATTTTCAATAATTTAAAGAAATATAGTTCTTGAATTGGTTAAAATGGATAGCTAGTGTACATGTTTTGGTTTCATTTAATTCAAACATGTATAAGAAAACTATTGATATACTCCTTATATTGAATTAAATTTTAAAACCAACATTCTGTTTTTCTTAAAAACTGTTTGAATCAAATTCAACATTTTACGAATCGATTGATACATCGGGGTGATGTTAAAAATTATCCAATGGTATTAGATGAAGCTTCACATGCCTTCATATCGAAGGATGTAAGCTCCAATTAAAATCTCAAATCATCAAATTATGTTCTTGGTGTCCGACCGAAGATTTTAGCTTTGGTCTGGTTTTCAACCAAAAAAACCAGTCATCCTTTACATCCGACCAAGAAATCTCAACCTGACCAAAAATTCTCGCATTCGACCGAGAAGTAGTGAGCACGAATGAGAGCTCAACTTCCGTATTAACTAGGTGCTCATATTTAATCCGTTGTTCCATTATTTTGTCCAATTTTTTTTCTATAGATGTCCAGCCTTATTACAATGAAACAATCATAGTTAACCTTTTTTCTTTGCATTTGGACCTTGAGAAGCATCCACATCCTTCTTTTTTTTGCCCTTATCCCTAGAGGTTATTGTCGGATGAGCACTTTCTGTCATTTCTCTTTCTCTTGAACACAATGGGAAATAAGTTCATTCAAGTTCCACGTTTCCTTCGGACAGTTAAAACTAACCTTAAAGTGGTTGAATTGAACCAAGAGAGAACTCAAAATGAGATGCACAAGTAAATCCTCATGCAAATCAAGCTTTAATGCCTTAAGTTTCGATGCAAGTTTAGACATCTCCATGATGTACTCCCTTACATTACCATTTCCCATATACCCCATTGAAATCAAGCTCTTAAGAATCGTGCTTATTTCAACCTTATCGTTTTTAACAAAGCGCTTTTCTATTTCTGCAAGGTAATCTTTAGCATTGGTGGTGTCCTCCGTCATAGCACCCCTGAAAACCTCAGAATTGCACGCTTTATGATCATGAGTCATGTTGTTCAAGCGATCCCGTTTCTTAAATTTATTTTTCTCTTCGGAAGAGCTAATAACCGTAGGAGTAGTGGGTTGCTCTATCTGTATCGCAAGTTCCATTCAACCGAGAACTATCTAAATATTAGCCTTCTCATCCTTAAAGTTGGAACCATTAAGGATTGGGACTGAACTTAAGTTGGTAGGAATATTTGTAATATTAGCTAAAAAGAGAACATAATTAAAACTATAACTAACTTGCTCAATTGTTTAATTTTTAATCATTTTTAATTAAATAAGTAAATTCCATCCAAAATATCTATTTCACTATCAAATTCAAGTCTTTGGACAATGAAATTTAATTGCTAGTGACATCTTGTTGCAATAATCAAACACTAAAAATAATGCATAACGAATAATAAACCTTTCTTTGGATTGATTTGATATTCTCATGTAAAATCCTTATAATTGTTACGTGTTAATTATCACAGGTAATTATGAATTTCGGTCAACTAGTAACCTTTCTTTGAGCCAAATTAGATAGTCACATGAAATTTCACTGTTACAAACAATTAAAATTTAAACTTAAACAAACTAAGTAAAGATGACACTTTGAAGACATCGTAATTTAATTTATTTAATTTTAATAAAGAGCTATATGCTGAATTATAAAATAAGATTAAAACCGAATAAAAATTAAAAGAGTGAATCTTTCTTATATTAATTTAACTAAATAAATTAATAATATTATTTATTAAAATTAAATTAAAATTTTATGTACCTTAAAATTTTATTTTTTAATAAAATAATTAATAATATTATTTCCTTTAAAAGAGCAATGGAAAAATAATATTATTTCCCAAAAACATATATATTAATACGTGTGCATTACGGTTTCAATTTACAACACGTTTTGATAACGATTATCAAATTAGGATTTGAACAAAAGGTTATAAATTATGGCTTCTGCACTTGTTCTATATAGATCGTCAAATCATAAATTTTCTCAACAAACTTTAAACGTTAGGAAACTCAAATAATTTATTTTCCCTAAATTCAAGACAAGAACAAGTCTCCATAAATTCAAGAACAAGTCCGACTCTAATACCAAATGGAAATAATTTCCACTTAAAACTAAATCATAAACTTTAATGCCCTATATCCTAATATTTATTCCTGACTTAAGAAAGAAAAGAGAGGAATACATACCTATACCTTGATACTTAGACATGATGTTTTGATGAAATGGTCTACCAAAAGGGTAACAATCATGAGTTTCCTTTATTTTTCAATGATGGGAATTGAGAGAGAGACCATGATAAAAAAAAATTAGTTATTTTTATTCACGGTTTTATTTCCTTATTTTTTTTGTCTTTTGGGACCATAACCACATCTATATATATATAATGATGCTTAATTTTTAAAGTGTCCGGATTGTCGGGTCGAGAGCTGTGGTTAATTTGGATATATGTGAGAGTAAATGGATACTTGGGTCGGATTGTGGGTTGACCCGCCCATAAACTTAAAACGGTTAAAAATAACATTAAAAATACTAAAGGTATTGTTCGAACTTACAACATAACAAAACAAGTACAACTTTTTAACCAACTAGGCTAATAACACTTTATATTTTAAATTCAACCCAAAATTTGATAAACGCGTGACATTTTAACAATATAAGTTCAATTTTTTAACTAACTAATCTATATATATATATATAATGATGCTTAATTTTTAAAGTGTCTTAATTGTCGGGTCGAGAACTGTGGTTAATTTGGATATATGTGAAAATAAATGAATATTTAGGTCGGATTGTGGGTTGATCCGCCCATAAAAATTTTACCGTAATATTTTTTTCACAATTTTTTATATTATTATTACCCGTACAAATGCACGATATACATGCTAGTTTTTAATAATGCGTTTATTAATAGCTATCTCACTAATAAATAATGTTGATTACTAATTTGGTCTCCTCATCAAATTAGAAATACTGCAAAGTATCCACAATTTAATATTCATGACAATAATGTTCTTAAGTCAAATCCTATATATTATATAATATTGATTTATTATATTAAATGACTTATATATATATATATATAAATTTCCAATTAAATTCTAACCTAATCTTCATTTCTAAATGATTCAAAGTTTTAAGCTAGACATAAAATGACATAAAATGTTTATAATTCCCTCTCTTTACATGCGTGCTCTTAAGCTTTCTTTCGCTTTTAAAAGTATCCATTAAAGCCTTTGTCATTTTTAAATTTAACCCCAAAGTCTTTTGAACTAAAAATAAACTATATGCTGGGTTATTTTTAAATTAAAACTCTTTTTCTTTGAAGAAAATTGACTCGAAATTATACATTATTTACCCACATTAAATTCTAGAAAACTTAAAAAAAAAATCAATAGCCATCTAAATAACAAATCAATAATATGCATGAAATTTATTCTTTATTATGTTATATTTTGAATATTTTTAGATGATTTGATTGGATTTTAACTTTAAAATTACTTTTAAAATTTTTAAACATACTGGAGAATCGTTGATGAACCAAGTTCAACCCCTTTAGAATAACCTATAAGCCACGATGAAGAACGACATTAGGTTAATAAGTAAGAGAGATTAATTCTCATACCTTTTTTTATTTGATTTAATAATGTGATCAAAATGTAAAATACATCACATGTAGGACAATTGAATTACAATCCTACAACAACATTTATTGAAAAAACAAAATTCTCAATTTATTGAATTAATCCAACCTACAGTATCAAAACTCCATAGGTTGATTATATTATTTCATGGACATTGATAAGTACAAGAGCAATTCTCCTCATTGGTGCAATGGCCAGTGGCTTTACATCTGTGGAATTTATGGCAAAGTACATCATTGCATAATTCTAGCAATTGATATTTGTTTTTGCATTTTCCTGCTTCCAACACTTCAATTCCTGCCCACATTCAAATTTTCACTTTTATATAATCTATTGACTTTCAAAAAGTTAATTTATAAACTTAGACTAACACATATTAAAAATATATTTCAAGTATTTCAAGATTGTTGATAGAAATAGTATATGAATTTATTCTTGCACAAATTTATAAATTTATTGATAATTCCTTCTTCATATTTGAATTCAGAATTGAAATTATTATCAAATATAAACAATATTTTGAACAGTAACAAAAATAGGGATAAAGAAAAGAAATTATACATACTGAGAAAATGAGTACTAGAATTAAAAAAAGTGCAATAAGTTTTTCATTTTCAAAGAATTAAAATGAAAAACTTATTGCACTTTTTTATTATCAAATTAAAAAATGATTTTTAATAACATTTTGAAAAAATTAAAATTGCATAATCGTGTGAAACAACAATTTTGTTAAATCTTTAAAGCAAGATTCTAGACCATCAAATGAGCGCCCATATCTCATCCAACAGCCTAGACTCTCCTACGCAGCTGGATGTAGCGGAGCTAGGCTCGCACGCCCACATTGGATCAACTAACGGAACTAACTAACCCCATTAGTCAAGTTGCTAACCGCCAATAGGATGCATGACGCCGTTAGCCAAAACGACGTTGTTTCAGCTGTCTTCTTCGTTGGGACGCAGGCCTCACTAAAAATGTGACCTCATTAGCGTGCGATCTTCCAGAAGCTATAGCTTCTTTCATAGGCGATCAAATTCTTTGATTTTTTAGGCCACGTGATCCTCTCGTCAGCGCCTACGATGATAGCTCTTTATCTAGAAGACTTATCCTGCCCTAGATAAGGTTGTCAGCTGCCGAATAGAATTTTAGGGATAAGCTCATCGGAGGTTAAAATCGTTTCAAATTACCCTCCTCAACCGACCTTACCCTACTATAAATACTCTCCCATGGTCTGTAAACCAAATCATCAAACAATAACCCATCAATCGCCGGATTTCATCACCCGAAATCTAGTTTTGAAGATTCCAGCGAACAGGTTTTAGTCAAAATTTGTTCCAACGATCCAAGCTTCAATTCGGGCTCTTGAATAGATGTCAACACACCCTAGGAGTGTTTTACCACTGTTGGTATGCATCCACATCGTATGTATCACGATTAGTGATTGAAAAAAAATGTTTTTTTACAAATTTTCTTATTTGATTAGTTTGATCGTGTTCTTATGCTTGATTATATGATTTCTTTGTTGAGAATCATTGTATATATAATGTGGGAACTTTCTTTTGAAAGAGAATCGATTAAATCAACCTAAATAAAATATTTTGAAAATGAAAGTTTGAAAACTGATTTTTTAAAATCTTTGTGTTATTGGTTTAAATCTGGATTTTTTTATCCAGAGAGTTGCTATACATATTTGTTTACATGTTTGAATGATTTCTAAACAACTATAATCATGTTTTGATCAAACTGAAATTTTAAAAATAAAGCTTGAAAATTGGATTTTTAAAATTCGGTGTTCTTATTTTTAATTCGGTTTTGTGAATCCAATTAGTTGTTAGACATGTTTGTTAACATGTTGGGATGAATTTCAAGCAACTGTTTCATCACTTTGATCATGTTTGATCAAATCTTGTTTTTAAAAAATTTTGATTTATGATTCAATCTTAAAAAACTGTTCTAATGATGTTATAATATTTTGTTTTGGTTTAGATCAACTATATTCATCATTTCAAAATTAATGGAACAAAAATCAGTCTTTGAAATGGCCTAATTTAAAAAGATCCCAAAATTTAACCTAAAAATGGTGTTTAAAAATTAATCCTTGTAAGGGTTTCAAAATCGTGATTTATGTTGGGATTTTGTTCTTCATGATCATATGAACTTACTGTAGCTTACGGATCATGATTTCATTATCTCAACCAAAAGTTATGGACTTCTGAAATTTTGGACCAAGGACCGTGGGTCAGGACCGAAGACATTTCTCCATGACCGTGGAGCATGACCGATAATTTTCTACCATGACCGTAGAGTAGGACCGGTGACATTCTACGAGAACCGTGGAGCATGACCGATGATTTTCAACCAGGACCGTGGAGTAGGACCAGTGTCCTTCAACCAGGACTGAGGATCGCAATTAGTGTTATTGAGGAATGACCGAGCCCCGCGACCGATGGTTTTAGCCTAGGACCGTGTAGCCCGACTGAGTTTTTTGACTTAGGATAAAATCCTTCATTTAGCCTAGGACCGATATTTCTAACCTAGGATCGAGCCTTATTTTGACCTAGGATCTAGAGCCTTTAGCCTATGACCGGTGATTAAGACTGAGCCTCACTTAGCCTAGGACCGACAAACCTAACCCTAACCCTATAACTAGGACCGATGATTAGGATCGAACCTCACTTATCATAGGATTGATAAACCTAAACCTAGAACTATGACTAATAACTACCTAACCCTAGGACCGAGTACCTAGACCAATAGACTTGACCCGGGACCGAGCTTCCCTAGTCATCGATCGAGCCACCTAAGTTTGGGACCGAGCCTCCCGAGTCCAGGCTGAGCCTCCGGAGTCACTTAACCCATACGACCGAGCCATGGTCTAAACCACCACGGTCTTGACCAAGCCCGACCAAGCATAGATCGGCCAAACTAAACCCAGACCCTAAGACTCGGGTCTTGTTTGGTTCCTCTTTTCAAAATCCAAAATTATTTTGAACTCATTTTCAAATAATCCCGAAAGCTCATAAAATGATAATTTTGGGATATTTCCTAAACCAATGTTTTGGTTAAGGACCCGTTTGGAATTTATTTTTAAATTATAATATTCTTCACTGATATTTTCAGGTTTTATTAAATCTGAACACCAGCGCAATAGGTGCACACCCTTTTAAATAATATTTTTACAATTATTTAAAGTCTGTCCTCATTTAAAACCTCTGAACTACTAATTAAAGATAATGAATATTATAATTAATTTTATGAAAGTCAAACTTTGTTTATTTTAGAAGAAATTTGAAAACCATCCTAAGGCGGGCGCGGAAGACATAGCGCGAAAGCCCTCTCTCGAGCATAAGCAGACAACCAACGACCTTTTTTTAGAAACTCTGGTATAAATACGTTTATACACGTATCATTTTATTGATTATCATAAAATTTCTTGGGGACTCTGATTTTCAAATAAATAATTTTTAAATTGATTATGTTTGTTTAATTTAAATCGGGTCCAGATTAAATTATTATTTAGCCTCCCAGATTATTTAAAATTTGAACAAATGATTAATTATTTTTACATAATTAATTTTTTACCGCTCGAGATATTTTCAAAATCTTTTATACACTAAATATTTCATTTTAAAAGATGTATGAAACGCAAATCAAGGTTGAAACGTATCAAACATCGAGCTATCCCATGGTTTGATATCTCCCCCCATATTGCCATTTGTCTTTCGACACATGCTAAGCTATGGGACCAGGAGATAGAGATACTCGTTTTCGGGACGTTACACTAGGCTTAAAGTCTTCAATTCAATATTATTTTTAAATGTATATCATTTGCCTGTAGGTTAAATTATCATCATACAATCAATCATACAATCAATTTTCTAAAGTAAATATATTTGAGAAGTTTTAAATATATTAAATAGATTTCTTCCACCATGTTTATTGGTTAGATTATTAACTTTAATTTTTAATTAATTATTTATGTTGTAAATATATATATAAATATATATATATATATAAATATATATATATATATATACTAAATTTAGACGAAGTTAATAATAAAGATGAAGTTTATGCTGAAGTAAACCAAGAAATGGAAGAGTTTTTTTATTTATTTATTTTTGTATTATGAATTTTTTGTTTGTTCAAGTGTAATATTTGTAAGTGTTTGAGTTAAATAGTTTTTAATGTTAAATTTTGAATTATATTTAAAAAATATTTTATAATTTGAAATTTTGTATAAAACATTTAAATTTTTAATAAATAATTTTTTAATTAAAATAATTTAAATAAATATTTAAAAATCGAGAATAAAGTAATTACAACAACTTTTATAGTGATTGATATTGATTAATAACAGCAAACTTTCGGGCGGTTGATATTGAATAATAACAACATTATTTAAAATAGTTGATATTGATTAATAACAAAATCCTATAGAACGGTTGATATTTTTAAATAACAACCGCCTACAAAATAATTATTATTGATTAATAACAGCATGCCTTATGGCGGTTAGTAATGAGTAATAGCAATAGTTTTTAAAACGGTTGATATTTCTTAATAATGCATATAAAACAGTTGAAATTGTTTAATAATAATAGTCTTTAGAGTGGTTGATATTAGGGCCGGCCCTAAAAGTTTGAGGCTCTATGCAAATTTAAATTTTGGGGCCCTTAAAATAGTAAAAAAATTTATTTTAAATTTTAATTATATAAATAGATATATAAATGGTTAATATATTATAATACGAAAATAAGAGATGAAAAAGGAGATAAAAAAAAGTTATATATATTGTATAATATATATTTAATATTAAAGGAGAAAAAAAGAAAAAAATAAGATTAATAATATAATATTATTAAATATAAAAAAATGGGGCCCCTATAAAGTTGGGGGCCTACGCAAGTGCATAGGTGACTTATTCTAGGGCCGACCCTAGTTGATATTGCTTAATAACAACCGCTTACAAAATGATTGTTATTGAGTACTAACAACCGCCCAAAACCTGTTATTATCTCATGTTTGAGCAATGCCTACAAAGACTCTGTCAACGGATGTCAACCGCTTTTTGAACGGTAATTATTATTCAATACTAACCGTTTTTTTGGTCAAGTGGAACTAATTATTTTCTTTAAAAACGAAATACAATCATAAAAGGATGAATATTATATTACATTGGAAACTCACAACCTTGAAAATTATGGTTATAATGAATAAGTTAGACTCATCGAAAAGAGAACATGTCACGCAAAAAAATAGTATAAACTACGTAAAGACGGAAGCTACACTCAAAATGGGATATGAAGATAGAAGGTAGACTCTAATAACTCTCATGGGCTGATTAATGTTTTATATGATGGTTGATAGTTAGGTTTGATATTAGTCTTTTTAATAATAATAATAATAATAATAATAATAATAATAATAATAATAAGTATATTTTTGAGATGTTACCTATTAACTTATAATAATCTTTTCATATAACTTTGATGTATAAAATTGAAATAGCGACATTTTTTTGTTTTTTTTCTGTTGCTACTAATTTAAGAAAAACAATTTAAATTAATATTTAACGAAATGATAAAAGTGATAGCGACATATCCAATTACTGTCAATGACTTTTTGGTCCAGTTTTTAATATCTCTAGTCAATGGTAAGCTTCTAATAACTTCAAATTAAACATATTTAATTTGCTATAAGATAAATTATTCATATTGGTTGGGCATTAATTTTATGGATTTTTTAATTAAAATCTGACCCACAAAACTTTAATTAGATGCTTTTGTTTAAATATATAAAGAAGTTTGGTCTTCCCTCTATAATATATTTCTATAATATATATGGAATTTCTTTCTTGAAGTTAAAAAAAATATATATTAAGACTGATTATACAAAGATCCGCAAAATTATAAATCCAACAATATATTACTGATTTATGATCGAAAAAAATTATAAAGAATTATATAGTTCAAAAATACTTAACAATTAACGTTTTAAAACCTAAGTTCATGTTTTCTCGCACCTGGT
This sequence comes from Impatiens glandulifera, assembly GCF_907164915.1. Lineage (NCBI taxonomy): Eukaryota > Viridiplantae > Streptophyta > Magnoliopsida > Ericales > Balsaminaceae > Impatiens > Impatiens glandulifera. The sequence continues at coordinate 22,258,313 of NC_061869.1, forward strand.
ATACATGGTTTAAGAAAATTATGATTTCAGATATATAAATATACTAAGAAAGCATGAAGAAAAACATTCAGTAAATTTCTTAAATAGTAACGTTTATGGCAACTATTTTTAAATTGATTGAGTCAAAATTTATCCGTAAACTATGATAATGTTTTGTTGACCTCTAATTAATTAATTTTGTCTTTAGTATTTTTCTAATAGAGTGAATTGATGTGGTATATTAATATATATAATATATTAATAATAAATGTATTTCTTTCAAAGATGAGGTAATACATTTATTAATGAAATTTGTGGCCGTTCATGAACAATTGCCTGCTTATTATTCAAATAATTATTTAAAGAATGAACTTTGACTAATTATTTCAATTCAATTCAGAAATTTGATGTGGTTGAAAATATTAATATATTATATACAGGTTATATGTTTGTTATGAGTATAAAGTATAAGTATATTTATAAGAAATTATAATTGATGTTTGGTGAATTAATATTTATATCAATGGTAGTATTTATAAAATAGTACCTACCCTTGCTTGCTAAAAGAGCATATAAAATTTTATAAAATTAATATTCTTATTTTATCTTTTACTTTTATAAAATTATTCATATTTTATTTCTTTTTATATTATATTTAAAATATAATAATAATAATAAACTATAATTAAATATAGAAATGAATCTTATCATTTAAATGAGATGTCAGGCTCATGTTTAATTAAGAATATTTTATTATTAAAACATATATCTTAATTATTAAGAAATGAAAAAAAATCAAATTTTCTTTTGAGATGTCAGGCTCATGTTTAATTAAGAATATTTTATTATTAAAATATATATCTTAATTATTAAGAAATGAACTCAAAAATCAAATTTTCTTTTGTAGGTTTAAAAAAGAGAATGATTAGTAGGAAATTTAGGAAATAGAATTTCAGAGATAATGATATAATGTAATTTGATTGGTTAAAAAAATAATAAATCTTTTTTTATTTTTATCATTTTTAAGTAGTGATGTAATGACATGTCATTCTCTTTGTCATTCCATACACGTACTATCAATTTTCATTCTCTTTGTCATTCCATACACGTACTATCAATTTTTTTAAAGAGAAAATGAAGGGTCTATTTCATTAATTTATGGAAAGTTATCCATTCCAGTATATTTTTATTATTATAATAATGTTTATATTATTATTAAAAAAATAAGTATAATATTTATAATGAGTATAAACAGTCTGACCAACAAGTTTATATTCAATATATTTAGGAATATGATGAATAATTTGTTAATTATCTAAGTGGACAAATTAGAATGTTTATAGATAAAATTAACACTAAAAAGATGAAGATTATGCATCTTCTTCATTTTCATATAAAAGACCCTTATTAGAAGATTTATAAAATTTTAAATATTTTAATAAATATAATTAATATAGTTGGTTAGTCACTAAAGTGACAGCACGGTAAGACTTTGTATATTCACTTTACATCATAATATAATTTTGATATTTGTAGTATAAATAATTTGTTAGTCACAAAAGTAATAGAAGATTTATAGATCTCAAATTAAATTAAAAATCAATTACTCATGTTTATGTGATGTCAATAATGAAATGACATTAAAATTTGTCATGACGACTACATTGACGTCGTATATAAAATATAATGGATCGATCAAAGTTGGTCAATTATTTTATAATTATAAAAAATTATGGTCGTAAATTAATCATATGTATTTGTATACTTTTTTAGGGGTAAACGATTTAACACCATTTCATTAAAAATTCCAAAAGTGGAGGGGTCAATAATCAAAACTAGACAAACCCTAGTTTTGATTGTAAGATGACAAACAAAAAACTCAAAAGTTTCTAAATGGTGACAGTCAAATCACATTACAAAACACAGATTATAATGAACAAAGACTACAATCTAGCTATCCCAACCTATGTTGTCTCCATATCCGCTTTTTGACCATATTGTCTTCTTCCACGTCCCATTTTTCTTGCGTTCTTCATTAAGAGAGATTGAATTGAAGGTGATGATGATGTTTGTATGCTCTTATTGTTTAATCTTTCTCTATATGAACTCGTACTAACATAATAAAATGTATTATTCTTCCGGATTTCAGGGCTTTTGTCAATACTTTTCTCAATTTCAGTTTTACGTGTTTGAGGATTAACAACCTT
>NC_061869.1:22260998-22280006 GCF_907164915.1 Impatiens glandulifera
TATTAATTAATTCAATCAAAACCAAATTCTAACACAAAAAAAAAATTAATTTATAAAACTATCATCAATTTTATATATAAAACAATAAAATAATATATATATATATATATATATATATATATATATATAAATTAGAAAAGATAACTAAATTATTAATATATAAAAATGAATAAAAATTAATTAAACTTAAAAGAAAATTTTTGAAAACAAAATTAAAATAAGAAAATAAAAGTTTTGTACATTTAAAATTACATTATTATTTATATGATAACTGTTTGGAAATATATAAATTAAATATATATATATATATTATATATATATATATATTATATATATATAATTAATTAAATATACGTTACTAAAATTTTATATATTTGGGATATTTTACTATAACTAATAACATTATTATAATTTTAAATATAAATATAATAAATATTCAACCCAACAAGTGTTATATATGGATAAAATAGTATCTTCAAACTTGGTCAAAATTCTTCTATATTAATATATCTTTATAATATTTATATTTATATAAATAATGTTTTTTATTTTTAAAATTATCTAAAAATATATGTACATCATTTTATAATTTCTTTCCAAAATAATTTTGCATTAAATTTCTATTTTGTTTAAAAAAAATTCTTTATAATTTATTCAAAATATTTTATTTTTTCAATTTAATTCAAATTATTAAGTAATAATTAATTGTCTATTAGACTTTTTACTTTTATAAAAATTCAATTTCTTTAATTTTTTATATTTTATAATTCATTAAAACTATTAAAGTTTGTTCAATATAATTCATCCAATATAATTAATAATTAATTACTTATTATAATTTAGTAATTAATTACTTAAATAAAAATTATATCATGTTTTATTTCCTATCTATTATATTTTTATATAAACTTTTTAATGAGTTTTATATTAAATATTATTTTCATAATATTTAAATTTAATATATATAATTAAATAAAAGATATTATATAAACTTGTAATTATAATTAAAATTATATTTTGTTTTATTTAATTGTTTGATATAAGTTATTTGACACTAATAAGTTAATCTATATATATATATATATTAGATAAAATAATTACTGAGAAGAAATGTAAATAAAAATTAATTAAACTTCAAAAAAATTAAAATATTTTAATTTAGATATTGAACTTGAGTAAAAAATGACAATATATACATAATTATTTGTTACGATCAAAGTTCGTCTTAAGACTTCTCAACTTATGATTGATATCTTATTTTGAGGAGTAAAAGATGAATGTTCGTCTTTGAGATCTTTGTAAATGTTGGTAATATGCCGATAGTTCTTAAATTTGGGAACTATGAAGACTATGAAGACTTTGCTTGTTGACCAAGCAAAACATAGATAATAAGAGAAATAAATTGTAAATTAACTAGGGTTGAGAATGCATTTACAATATTGCAATTATGATATTATAAACACTAATATTTTAGTTCCTTAATTTGTAAATATTAAATACTTATTTTGGGTATATGAATTCAAAATAACTGACCAAAGAAAAATAATTAATTAGGATAATTATTATAACAGTTAATCCCAAATAAATTCCAAATAAATTAAGATAAATTCAAATAAATAATTTCAGATAATGTTTTATTCATTATATCCTTAATTAATTAAAAGGCTCAAATAAATAATATAAATAATTTGAGTTCAATGTTATATATATTCGAATACCAAATTAATTATTTTTAAAGTCGCTAAAATAAATAAAAAGTAGACAAAATTAATATTTATATCTATTTAAATACTTTATAAGTTGAAAATAATGGAAAAAAGAGTGAAGAAAAAATCAATTTCAAGCAAGTTCTAAGGCTAAAAAGGGTCGTGATTACTGATACAACAATTTAAAAAGCATCCTTAACATCTTTTAAAAGTTGTGAGAAATAATTTTGGATCAGTTCCAATCGATTTGAGGCATGTTTATTAAAAAACCGAAATTTTCAAAAATCTAAAAAAATATATTTCTTGAATTGGTTAAAATGGATTGCTAGTGTACATGTTTTGGTTTCATTTAATTCAAACATGTATAAGAAAACTATTGATAAACTCCTTATATTGAATTAAATTTTAAAACCAAAATTCTGTTTTTCATAAAAACTGTTTGAATCAAATTCAACATTTTACAAATCGTTTACAAATCGATTGATACATCGGGGTGATGTTAAAATTATCCAATGGGATTAGATGAAGCTTCACATGCCTTCATATCGAAGGATGTAAGCTCCAATCAAAATCTCAAATCATCAAATTATGTTCTTGGTGTCCGACCGAGGATTTTAGCTTTGGTCTGGTTTTCAACCAAAAAAACCAGTCATCCTTTACATCCGACCAAGAAATCTCGACCTGACCAAAAAATCTCGCGTTCGACCGAGTAGTAGTGCGCACGACTGAGAGCTGAACCTCTGTATTAACTGGGTTCCCATACTTAATCTGTTGTTCCATTATTTTGTCCAATTTTTTTCTATAGATGTCCAGCCTTATTACAAATGAAACAGTCATAGTTAACCTTTTTCTTTGCATTTGGACCTTGAGACGCATCCACATTCTTCTTTTTCTTGCCCTTATCCTTAGAGGTTATTGTCGGATGAGCACTTTCTGTCCTTTCTCTTTCTCTTGAACACAATGGGAAATAAGTTCATTCAAGTTCCACGTTTCCTTCGGATAGTTAAAACTGACCATAAAGTGGTTGAATTGAACCAGGAGAGAAATCAAAATGAGATGCACAAGTAAATCCTCATGCAAATCAAGCTTTAATGTCTTAAGTTTCGATGCAAGATTAGACATCTCCATGATGTACTGCCTTACATTACCATTTCCCATATACCTCATTGAAATCAAGCTTTTAAGAATCGTGCTTGTTTTAACCTTATCGCTTTTAATAAAGCGCTTTTCTATTTCTGCAAGGTAATCTTTAGCATTGGTGGTGTCCTCCGACATAACACCTCTGAAAACCCCCAGAATTGCACGCTTTATGATCATGACTCATGCTGTTCAAGCAATCCCGTTTCTTAAATTTATTTTTCTCTTCGGAAGAGCTAATAACCGTAGGAGTAGTGGGTTGCTCTCTCTGTATCGCAAGGTCCATTCAACCGAGAACTATCTAAATATTCCCTTCCAATCCTTAAAGTTGGAACCATTAAGGATTGGGACTGAACTTAAGTTGGTATGAATATTTGTAAAATTAGCTAAAAAGAGAACATAAATAAAACTATAACTAACATGCTCAATTCTTTAATTTTTAATCATTTTTAATTATATAAGCAAATCCCATCCAAAATATCTATTTGACTATCAAATTCAAGTCTTTGGACAATGAAATTTAATTGCTAGTGACATCTTGTTGCAATAATCAAACACTAACAATAATGCATGACGAATAATAAATCTTTCTTTGGATTGATTTAATATTCTCATGTAAAATCCTTACAATTTTTACGTGTTAATTATCACAGGTAATTATGAATTTCGATCAACTAGTAACCTTTCTTTGAGCCCAATTAGATAGTCACATGAAATTTCAATGTTACAAACAATTAAAATTCAAACTTAAACAAACTAAGAAGAGATATCACATTGAAGACATCATAATTTAATTTATTTAATTTTAATAAAGAGTTATATGCTAAATTATAAAATAAGATTAAAACCTGTATAAAAATTAAAAAGTGAATCTTTCTTATATTAATTTTACTAAATAAATTAATAATATTATTTATTGAAACTTAACTGTATTAAAATTAAATTAAAATTTTATGTACCTTAAAATTTTATTTTTTGATAAAATAATTAATAATATTATTTCTTTTAAAATAGCAATGGAAAAATAATATTATTTCCCAAAAACATATATATTAATACGTGTGCATTACGGTTTCAATTTACAACACGTTTTGATAACGATTATAAAATTAGGATTTCAACAAACGGTTATAAATTATGGTTTCTACACTTGTTCTATATAGATCGTCAAATCATTAATTTTCTCAACAAACTTTAAACGTTATGATACTCAAATGATTTATTTTCCCAAAATTCAAGACAATAACAAGTCTCCCTACATTCATGTATAAGAAGAAGTCTCCATAAATTCAAGAACAAGTCCGACTCTAATACCAAATGGAAATAATTTCCACTTAAAACTAAACCATAAACTTTAATGCCCTAGATCCTAATATTTGTTCCAGACTCAAGAAAGAAAAGAGAGGATCCTTAGACATGATGTTTTGATGAAATGATATATCAAAAGGGTAAAAATCATGAGTTTCCTTTATTCTTCAATGATGGGAATTCAGAGAGAGACCATGATAAAAAAAATTAGTTATTTTTATTCACAGCTTTATTCCCTTAATTTTATTTTTGTTTTTTTTTACCATAATCGCATTATTAATAATGCGTCTTATCACTAATAAATGATGTTGATTACTAATTTGGCTCCTCATCAAATTAGAAATACTGCAAGTTATCCACAATTTAATATTATTCATGACAATAATGTTTCTTAAGTCAAATCATATATATTATATAATATTGATTTATTATATTAAATGACTTTATATATATATATATATATATCCATTTATATATATATCCATTTATATATATAAATTTCCAATTAAATTCTAACCTAATCTTCATTTCTAAATGATTCAAAGTTTTAAGCTAGACTTAAAATGTTTATAATTGCCTCTCTTTACATGCGAGCCCTTAAGCTTTCTTTCGCTTTTAAAAGTATCCATTGAAGCCTTTGTCATTTTTAAATTTAACCCCAAAGTCTTTTGAACTAAAAATAAACTATATGCTGGGTTATTTTTAAATTAAAACTCTTTTTCTTCGAAGAAAAATGACTCGAAATTATACATTATTTACACATTACATTCTAGAAAACTTTTAAAAAAAATCAATAGCCATCTAAATAACAAATCAATAATATGCATGAAATTTATTCTTTATTATGTTATATTTTGAATATTTTTAAATGATTTGATTGGATTTTAACTTTAAAATTACTTTTAAAAATTTTAAACACATTGGAGAATCGTTGATAAACTAAGTTCAACCCCTTTAGAATAACCTATAGGCCACGATGAACAACGATATTAGGTTAATAATTAAGAGATATTAATTCTCGTACCTTTTTTTATTTGATTTAATAATGTGATCAAAATGTGAAATACATAACATGTAGGACAATTGAATTACAATCCTACAACAACATTTAATGATAAAACAAAATTATCAATTTATTGAATTAACCCAACCTATAGTATCAAAACTCCATAGGTTAATTGATTATATTATTTCATGGACATTGATAGGTACAAGAGCAATTCTCCTCATTGGTGCAATGGGTAGAGGCTTTACATCTGTGGAATTTATGGCAAAGTACATCATTGCACAATTCTAGCAATTGATATTTGTTTTTGCATTTTCCTTCTTCCAACACTTCAATTCTTGCCCACATTCAAAATTTCACTTTTATATAATCTATTGACTTTCAAAAAGTTGATTTATAAACATAGACTAACACGTTTTAAAAAAATATTTCAAGTATTTCAAGATTGTTGATAGAAATAGTATATGAATTTATTCTTGCACAAATTTATAAATTTATTGATAATTCCTTCTTCATATTTGAATTCAGAATTGAAATTATTATCAAATATAAACAATCTTTTGAACAGTAACAAAAATAGGGATAAAGAAAAGAAAATGAGTACTAGAATTAGAAAAGTGCAATAAGTTTTCATTTTCAAAGAATTATTATTTTCAATGACTTGAATTAGTTTGAGATATTTCCTAAATATATATAAGGAAAAAGAGTTTATAAATTATCTCGCCAAATCATACTAAATAATTCAAGGATTTCATGGATGAATTTTGGTCAAGAATATTAATTAGTAGTTTGTGATATTGGTGTTTATTTTGTAAAAATATTATGAATATTTTAAAAACAAATTTACTTATATCACCATGTAAAAATTATAAGATTAGATATATATATATAATAATAGCCTAATCTAAACTGCACGAGTCTAACCAGAAAAATATCACAGTAATGTATATAATATATCGGAATAAATTATTTTTCAACTTTTATGTAAAACTTATATTTGGCTAGCTAATTGCATGGATTAAAATAAATAATTAATTTTAAAAGAGATTTTATATTAATCAATTTTAAGATTAATTAAATATCAAACTTAAACTCATGAATAAAATCTATAAATATAATAATAATAATGATAATATTAATAATAATAGCATAATACAAAATACATATATATATATATATATATATATATATATATATATATATATATATATATATATATATATATATATATATATATATATATATATATATATATATATATATATATATATATATATATATATATAATAGTAATAATATAACCCTAAAACAAAAAATTCAATAATAATACAAATAATATAGCATAATAAAAAAACAAAATCGAAAAAACAACATATTTATATATAATAATAATAATAAACCAAAAAATATAATAATAATAACAATTATAATACTAATAATAATAGCATAATAACTAAAAAAATTTAATATCAAAACTATTTTAGGTGACTTTATAAACAAACTTGAGATAAAGAACAAACAATTAAAAATGAACAGAACTATTAAAATAAATCTTCAATAAACATTATCTCAATTTAGAGAAACAAAAAATTTATCCTAAATAAATATTAGTACTTTGATTAAACCATAAATAATTTTTAACCGAATAATTATAAAATGTATTATGATCAAGACCAATATGCTTAAATTTTAAATCATTGTTAACTAAATGATTCTAAAAGTCATCATAAATCAAGAGAATTACATGCTTAGATCTTAAATCATTTTAAATCAAATATTTTAAAATTTTCTAAACATATCTTAAATCAAGGATTACATTATAAAAAATATTAAAGTAATATTTTTATAATTATGATCTTTATACACTAAAATCTTATATCAATACAGAAAGAAAAGAAATAAAGCCATAAAAAGTAGTATTGAATTTTGTTTAAAAAAAAAAATCAAACAATCTTAAACTATTTCAACAAAAAAATTCTTTAAACTTTCTTCAATCAAATCACTTTTACACAAAAATTAGTTGTAAAAACTTTAAACTTAATAAATTTTATATTTAAACTTTTAATGATATTATATTTATTTCAAATTCATTAATTATTATTAATTAATTCAATATATATATATCTATATATATATATATATATATATATATATATATCAGAAAAGATAAATAAATTATTGAGATAAAAAATGAATAATAATTAAAAATTAATTAAACTTAAAAGAAAATTTGTAAAAACAAAATTTATATAAGAAACATAAAAGTTTTGTACATCATTTTTTAAATTACATTATTATTTATATGATAACTGTTTGAAAATATATATATTTAATATAGATATAATTGATTAAAAATTATATCATTTTTTTTCTTTTACATTTTATAAACTTTTTGAATGGGTTTTATATTAGGCATTATTTTATATCATTTAAATTTAATATATTGATAGGATCGACTTTATCTATAAAGACGGGGTCTGGCTGTGGATGAAAGCTTATGAAAAACGGTTTGAAAAAAATCTTGTTAGGGATTTAATTCGTTTTCTATTCTACGCAAACTTTTGTAAACACTTGAAACAGATTCAAGACGGAATTGTTTACTTGGGTTTGAAGCACAAGATGAAAGATGAAAAGACGACAGAAATGAAAGAACACAACAGTTTGTTTATGAATGTTTGGAGAAACTCTCCTACGTCACCCATTCTTTTAACCACCAGAAGGATTCACTATAATATGATTAGAATCAAATACAGTTTTCACACACTTAGCTCACTATTGAACAGAACACACTCTATTCAATTATAAGATGAAGAATATCACTCAGCTAAAGGTGTTTTTGATTCTAGCTCTCTCTCTCTTGATTTACACACAGTACAATCAGAAAGCAGCTTCACAGTATATGGCTTGATTTATCTCTCTGGAATAACAAGCAGAAATATTGATTGACTGTTTGTAAAATCTGGCAGTTCGTAAGGCAGATAGTCCGTTGTCCTTGAGATTTGTTAAATACTGGGCATGAGCTAACGGTCGAATCTTTTAGAATGATACGTGGCACTCTTCCATTGGAAAGCCTCCATTGTACACAGCAGGTTATGAGCACAAGGATCGTGGCCGTACACCACTGGTAGTGCGCCGAATATTCCATCAGAGATGTACCTTTAAAACAAGTAATATGAGGAAAATTCTCGTACGTGGCATTAGTTGGTTGGTTGCATATAGTTGTTGTACTGATCTTCACTAGAAAGTGGAGCAGGAGTAGGGTACAGCTATAACACGTGGGTAGGCGGGTGCTAGCTTCAAGCATACTGCTTAAGCTGAGCATTAGACGTATTTCAGTTAGACGGATTGTGAAAATCAGTCTCATGAAATTTGAACATCCCCGTCTAATAATAGAGTCTATTAGACCGCCTAGTCTAATAAAATTAGAGTTACGTCTAATTACAATCACTTCAGACTAATCTGAAGGAGTTAGACTTACATCTAACTTTCACTTAATTAGACTACACGTCTAATTATCAAATAACCATTAGACTGCACGTCTAACTCCACTGAGTTAAACTGCACTTCTAATTCCGGTTCTACCTCAGACTTGTTTGAAGGATTTAGATTACGTCTAACTTTTACTTAATTAGACTACACGTCTAATTATCCAATAACCATTAGACTACATGTCTAACTCCACTGAGTTAGACTGCACGTATAATTCGGTTCTACCTCAATCTTGTCTGAAGGAGTAAGACTTACGTCTAACTTTCACTTAATTAAACTACACGTCTAATTATCCAATAACCATTAGACTACACGTCTAACTCCACTAAGTTAGACTGCACGTCTAATTCCGGTTCTACCTCAGACTTATCTGAAGGAGTTAGACTCACGTTTAACCTTCATAATCCATTAGACTTACGTCTAATTCCTCAAATATATTAGACTGCACGTCTAACTCCGCTATGTTATATTGCACGTCTAATTCCGTATACATTAGACTTACGTCTAGTTCTATGCATTCATTAGAATTCACGTCTAACTCTGCCGAGTTAGACTGCACGTCTAATTCTGTGCATTCATTAGACTGTACGTCTAACTCCGTTGAGTTAGACTGCATGTCTAATTCTATGCATCTAATGCCAAAATCGGTCTAATGAGCCTCATTAGAACAAAGTCTAATAAAATATGATTTCGATACACCTGCATCAAAACGCATAAGTCATTTCATCATCAAAATTGCAATGGTTAAATTATTTCAACACTTAGTCAAAATAATTTGACCCAACAATTTCCCCCTTTTTGATGAAAAAATTGAAATCCTGCATATATATACCAAGATATACATTCATCATATAAATAAAACAAACCCTTGTTTACTTACATCAAACTTCCAAAAACCAATATTCAGAAAACTATCAAAGAAATATTCTTTGAAAGACTTAAACAGAGTAGAAGAAAAAAAATTATTGTTCTTCCCTTTTAACTCGAGGATCGGTTGAGCTCATGACTTGACCGGGTAGCATATTCATATACGGAGGAAAATTGCGACCACCATGATCGCTTCCACTTGATCTACCACTATGATCACCGCCACTTGCACGTCCTCTTTGATTAGAGCCAGATAACCTACTACGGCGACCACAACTGCTTCTTCCTCCACGATCACCACCGCTTCGACCTCCACGTCTCTTGGTTGACCTAGGATTATCATCATTGCTTGGGGCTCGTCTGGATCTAGTGCCAGTTGACACACCGTCACTTCTTCTACTTGACTCGCCTTAGGTGATTCGAGGTTGATCTCTTTCAGCATTAACTTTTGCGTTCTCATTTGCTTGAAACTTTCTTACAATAGAGTCAGCAAATTCCTGTCGTTTATTATCATTTCTACTTAAACACCCTTGAATTTCCACCATCTGATTCTTCACCAGACTGAATTCATCCAAAGTTTCCCTATGACGGTCATCATTGATTTGTCATTCAATGTCCATCATTTCAGATTGACGGCTGAAGAGATTCTTTTCAAAATTGGAGAAGTTTAAATCTGAGACGTGAGTCTCATACGTGTTCTTCTTCAAAGTGTTATCCAATTCAGTGAGAACTTTGATAATTTCGGCAAAGTCCTTTCTTTCTTCTTCCTTGGTGTTCAAGGCCTTTACCATGCTCTTCTAAAGAGATGAGAGTACAGACTTCATAGACTTTAGCATATTGTTACCTTCAGTAGAGGATTCTTCATTTGATGAATTCTCTCGAGATTCAGCTGCCATACTCTAAATATGCTCAAAGTTTGTATGAATCTGCATAGACTGATCCGGTTGATCCTTCTCAGCTACCTTAGTAGCTTCATTATCCTCCTCTTCTAACAGTTCTTCTTCAGCTCTCTGAAATCTCTCATACAGATTTCCAGAGTAGTGAAGAGGATGTTGATATTTTCATGAACATTTCTCACAATGGTGTTGGGGAATAAACGAGGCTTTACATGGCTTGCGTATTGATCCTGTTCCTCCTTAGATGAGGAACTTCCTTCTTCAGTATTCTTATCTTTGGAGGGTTCCCCCTCAGATCTGATAATCTCTGGCTGAGTTACCTCAGCCAATTTCTCTTGGGCTTCCTCTGTTCTCACAACAGAGGATATCACAACATTTTCTTCAAAAGAAGCTTGAGCAGCCTCCTTAATCACATTTTCTTGAAGAACTTCTTCTTCATTTGTTATAAGAGCTCGTTCAGGCTCTTGAACAATCACTTCCACTTCTTCTTCATGAGGATTCTCTTGAATTGGTTCATTCAGAATGTGTCTCTCTTCAGCAGAAAGATTCCCGAATTCGATCAAAAGAGTAGTATCTAACTCATCGGCATCATCATCAACATCAAGAATATCCATCGGTTCATCATCATCGAAAGGTTTTGCGCTAGAGCAGTTAGCGCCATGAACGTATCGGGTAGCCACCGAGACGTAGCTATCCATGATGTCATTCAGCCTCTTCAATACTTTCACTTCCACCTCAGGTCCTTTCTCAACAGGATTGAAATTAGCCTTTCTGACTTCAAGAATTGAGAAAAAGGCTTTTCCATATAAGAATGCTTCAACGAGATCCTTTCTCTTCAGAGCCTCAGCTACCTCTGAAGTTTTAGTCCACTTGAGAACTTTCTTCTCATTGTCTACTCGCTTCTTCCACTCTCGGGTTATTGCAGAATTTGACAGGGTTTCATTGTACTTGGACGACAATCTCTCCAGGGACCATGATTCAAAAATCTCTAACTTTTCAGCAGCAATGACTTTAACTTGATCCAAAATGAGGTCGACAATGCCTGTTGCCTCCGATACTTCTTCAGGAACTGGAGTTGCAATCTTCTTACCTTTTCCAACAACCTTTATGGGTTTTGGAGCAGGTCTAGGTTCACTAATACCAATTCCACTCGACATTCTTGCAGAACGCATCAACTCGAACGCTAATTGGGGTTTCTTACACATCTCAGCAGGGAGCTCTACATGAATGACCTTCCCAGCTACCATAGAATCATTAGGAACGGGAACAAAAGATTCTTGTTCAGCAGATTTATCAGCAAAAAGGGTAAGAACTGTACCTTGTTCTGGTTGAGATAACTCTATAACACCAGCGGCTACTTGATTTGTTTGAACAACAGGAGACTCAATCCTGTTAGCATTTTCATAATTTGGACCAGCTGACTCAACAGCGGGCCCTTCAGCAGATTCTCTTAAGGGAGAAAATATAGATTCATCTTGTTCCACTATAGGAACATCAAACTTAGGCACAGCGGCCAACTATTTAGAAGAGGTTACCTTCAATGATTTAGAGGCACGGGGCGCCTTCGTCTTCTTTTCCTTTGAGACACTAGATCTCGAAGGGTTTTTTAAAATAGTTGATGGAGTAGATAGAGAGGACATCAGAGTTGCAACAAGTACGCCTGGACCTTTCCTTAACCTTGAATCGACTGATTTAGAGTCCTTCTTGGTTGAACTTTTCAGACTAGAGGAACTGGCCTCCGATTCATTCATTGTTTTCGATCTTTTTGCCCCTATTGACATAACAGAAGCGGACGGTTGTTTGGATCGGGTAGAGGGCTTACCACCAGTTAGATAACTAGATGCACCAGATGCACATTCCATGTTGCTCTTCATCCTTATCAGAGTACTAGCGACTGTAAGGGCAGTAAATACTCTCGGAGAGTTGATCTGCACAGGTTCACCAACAGGAACCTCCAAATGCTTCATTAAACGACTCAGTTGAGTCGCATATGTTATGCTTTCCTTGTTTGTCTGACAGATAGAAAAGCAAAGGTTCTGGAAAAGTGTAGATGCCCAGTTTACCTGGATTCCCTTTGAAATAGCGCACATATAGTCAAAACGGTATTGACTATAGAGATGGAAGGAGCCAAATTTCCCTTGGAGCGCTTTTGCCACCACGTCGTTCAGCAAAATGAAGTGGGGTTTGAGTACCTTCTTATTTCCATTAACATGTATCATCGAACCATCAACAGAAAAGATTTTCTTCATCTCTTCCATGACTTCTGATGAAAAGATCAAGTCAAAAGTGTGCCCCTCCATTGGAAGTTCAAAGAACTCCGCATATACAGTTTCATCGAAAGAAAACTCCACGTCGTTGACGGTTGCTACTATGGATTCACCCACCATAGTTGTAGATTTGAAGAACTCGCGAACTTCTTTCTCATAGAATATGAACGGACCACTGAGATATTTCCTAAACCTAGAGTATTCTAGAGTTCGGAACATATCCACCACTTCCGGTTGATCAAAGGTGTAGACCGATGGAAAATCCACATGCAAAGTAAAATGAACCAAAGTGATTTTCTTGTTCACCATTTTTGAAAGAATATGAACTGACACAAGATTTCAGAGAGATTTAGAGAGAGAAATTCAGAGAAAACTAGGGTTCTTAAGGATTTCAATAGATGAAAAGCTTTCAAATTCATGCAAGAGAGTCCTTATATAGACAGAGAACAGAAATACAAAATAACCGTCTCTTCTTAAGGGTATGGCCCATCAATAAATGTTAGACGTCCTTTTTCAAGGAGTCATCATTAAAAATGAGGGTATATCAGTCATTTTCTCTAAACTTGAGAGACACGTGTCTTCATGTTGGTAAGAGATGACTGTTTGATGTTTTGAGCGGGAAAAATAAATAGCTCTCATCGTGGGACAGCTGTCCTTGATCAGTCTAATCGGCACGTAGTTAGACGTTTTTCTTACTTCACAAATCCATATAACAAAAACATCTATTAGACGGATGGGTCTATTAGACGAATACGTCTAATTCAGTGTTATATAAAAATTCGTCTAATGTCTATTAGACATGTACGTCTAATTCCGCATAAACATCACGTGTTAGACGTGTGTTTGGTTAGACGTGAGCATCCTCTTGCTCATGACGTAAGAACGTCTAACGTCTATTAGACGTGTACGTCTAACCGCGTAGGTTTCAAACCTCAACAAATAGACTTAGATATATAAATTGTGAGAAAAAATACGTCTAAGTACAAACCGTTTCTTTTAGACACACTTGTCTAATTAGACCGATTAAGAATATTCGTCTGGAGAGTATCCTTATTTCCAAATAAATTTTCCTTCTCATTTTGTATATGGACATAAAAACATAATAGACCGTTTTTGTGGTCCAAAGACCAAAAACAATTTAACAGACAAAAACATTTATCTACTAGAATGGCAAAGGCCATTGTTGATCTTCCATGCTGTGAATTAAAAAGAGTACTCTTCTTGCTTCTTTCATGCAATCCTCCTGCATCACATACAAAAGAAACTATTTACACATTTTGGTACTCATACTCAATTGGGTCCTCGATCAATTAGTCCCTTAGGTATCCATATTTGATTTATTCTGATTGATTTCCCATTTTGTGTTGTGATTAATGCATAGGATTTTGACTTAGCAGATGACTTCCTGTTAGTCACTGATCCCTTAACTTTTGAAGAAGATTTTCTTTTAAAATTCCTTCACTTAGAGTTAGGTTTTAAATTGCTAGACTTATTAGTTGCTTCTAGCTTATTCTTAAGCCAACTAACAGTAGGCGGAACATAAACTATTTCATTTTTGAAGGCAACTTCTTCATGAATAGGATCTAATTCAATGTCAGTCATACTCCCTTTGACAAAACTTATCGGCTTAAGCTTGTTAGATGAGTTATACTTTTTGCATGACAGGTTAGGGTCATTGCTATCAAACCCCAATCCGGATCTAGATCCAGCAAGTTTCAACATGCTGATTTGATGTTTGACAGCGTCTCCAGACCTTGTCCATGCACATACAACATAGTTTAACCTCTTGTTTTCAGATGAAAGAGTTTGAATCTGTTCTTTGAGCATCTCATTTTCAGATGAGATCTCTTCAATCTTCTTTTCAAAAACATATGACTCTTCAGCTTGAAACATGTTTGGTTTGTTTACATCTGGTGAAGATTTAGTTTTATTTAGGGATTCTGCTAGCTTTCTATATTCGATGACCATTTCATCTAGTGCACCTACCAGTTGTTCCCTTGAAAATCTTTCGGATGAGAAATCAAATACCTCAATCTCCTGAGTTTGTTCTTCATCTTCTCTTGCCATGAAGCAAGCCATCTCTTCTTCATCACTTTCACTGGATGAAAAATAGGAACCATGGCTGCCTCCTTTGTTCTTCCCTTCACCTGCCATAAGAGCCTTCAACTTTTTTCCATCATCCTTCGCATCTTCACGTTTTGACTTCCGGCATTCTGATGCATAATGACCTTTAATACCAAAGTTAAAACAAGTAACATTAGCTTTAGATTTTTTTATTATCATTAGAATTTGAAGAGTTTTAGTTATTGTTGCTCTTCTTCATGAAGTCGCCAAACTTCTTCACAAAAAGAGACATGGCATCGCTGCTCAGCTGCTGAGCTGCCATCTTCACATCCGAAGCGGTTGGTGGCTCTTCAGCAGTCACTAGTGCTTTGGCAATGATAACGGATGTGGGTTGATCTTCTTCCATCCTACAGTTCAGCTCGAACTCATAGGCCTTGAGATCAGCAAAGAGATCAAAGAGAGAGATCTTGTTAAGATCTTTGGATTCTCTCATCGCCATTGTCTTTATGTCCCATTCCCTTGTAAGAACACGCATGACCTTGATAGCAAGCTCCCGGTTGCTATAGGTTTTGCCTAGGATAGACAAAGATGAGACGATCTTGCTGAATCTTGTGCCGAAATCGTTCATAGTTTCACCAGGACGCATCTTGAAGCTGTCGAACTGTTGAGTGACATCCATGATCTTGTTTTCCTTGGTTTGCTCGTTTCCCTCACACAGTTGGGTGAGTCTGTCCCTGACCTCTTTGGCAGTATAACATTCGATAATGTAGTTGAACATTCTGTCATCGAGAGATCTGTACAGAACATCAAGAGCCATGTTATTGAGGTTGTTCTGCCTCTTTTCATCAGCGTTTCAGTCAGCCCTTTCCTTACCAATCTTGATAGGACCTTCTATGACAACACTCCACATGTCGTCATGAAGAGAAGAGAGATGAGCACGAACTCTTTTCTTTCAAACAATGTAGTTTTCTCGAGAGAAAGTTGGAATAGCTGTAGCACTAGCATCTTTGGTTACGGTCGACATATTTTAGAAGAGGCTTGAGAATAGAAACAGGGCTTTGATACCAATTGATAGAATCAGCTTTATCTATAGAGACGGGGGTCTGGCTATGGATGAAGGCTTATGAAAAACGGTTTGAAAGAAATCCTGTTAGAGATTTAATTCGCTTTCTATTCTACGCAAACTTTTGTAAACACTTGAAACAGATTCAAGGCGGAATTGTTTACTTGGTTTGAAGCACAAGATGAAAGATGAAAAGATGACAGAAATGAAAGAACACAGTAGTTTGTTTACGGATGTTCGGAGAAACTCTCCTACGTCACCCCTTCTTCCAACCACCAGAGGGATTCACTATAATATGATTAGAATCAAATACAGTCTGCACACACTTAGCTCACTATTGAACAGAACACACTCTGTTCAATTACAAGATGAAGAATATCACTCAGCTAAAGGTGTTTTTTATTATAGCTCTCTCTTGATTCACACACAGTACAATCAGAAAGAAGCTTCACAGTATATGGCTTGATTTCTCTCTCTGGAATAACAAACAGAAATATCGATTGACTCTTTGTAAAAGCTGGCAGTTCGTGAGGCAGATTGTCCGTTGTCCTTGATATTTGTTAAATACAGGGCAGGAGCTAACGGTCGAATCTTTTAGAATGATACGTGACACTCTTCCATTGGAAATCTTCCATTGTACACAACAGGTTATGAGCACAAGGATCGTGGCCGTACACCACTGGTAGCGCGCTGAATATTCCATCAGAGATGTACCTGCAAAACAAGTAATATGAGGAAAATTCTCTTACGTGGCATTAGTTGGTTGGTTGCATATAGTTGTTGTACTGATCTTCACTTGAAAGTGGAGCAGGAGTAGGGTACAGCTATAGTACGTGGGTAAGCGGGAGGTAGATTCAAGCATACTGCTTAAGCTGAGTATTGGACGTATTTCAGTTAGACAAATCAGTCTAATGAAATTTAAACATCCCCGTCTAATAACAGAGTCTATTAGACCGCCTGGTCTAATAAAATTAGACTTACGTCTAATTAAAATCACTTTAGTCTAATCTGAAGGAGTTAGACATACATCTAACTTTCACTTAATTTGACTAGACGTCTAATTATCCAATAACCATTAGACTGCACGTCTAACTCCACTGAGTTAGACTGCACGTCTAATTCCGGTTCTACCTCAGACTTGTCTGAAGGAGTTAGACTTACGCCTAACTTTCACTTAATTAGACTACACGTCTAATTATCCAATAACCATTAGACTGCACGTCTAACTCCACTTAGTTAAATTGCACGTCTAATTCCGGTTCTACCTCAGACTTGTCTGAAGGAGTTAGACTTACGTCTAACTTTCACTTAATTAGACTACACGTCTAATTATCCAATAACCATTAGACTGCACGTCTAACTCCACTGAGTTAGACTGCACGTCTAATTCTGGTTCTACATCAGACTTATCTGAAGGAGTTAGACTCACGTCTAACTTTCACAATCCATTAGACTTACGTCTAATTCCGCAAATATATTAGACTGCACGTCTAACTCCGTTGAGTTAGACTGCTCGTCTAATTCCGTATACATTAGACTTGCGTCTAATTTTGTATACATTAGACTTACGTATAATTCTATGCATTCATTAGACTTCACGTCTAACTCTGCTGAGTTAGACTGCACGTCTAATTCTGTGCATTCATTAGACTGTACGTCTAACTCCATTGAGCTAGACTACACGTCTAACTCCATTTAGTTAGACTGCACGTGTAATTTTATGCATCTAATGCCAAAATCGGTCTAATGAGCCTCATTAGAACCAAGTCTAATAAAATATGATTTCGATACACCTGCATCAAAACGCATAAGTCATTACATCATTAAAATTCCAATGATTAAATTATTTCAACACTTAGTCAAAATAATTTGACCAAATTTAAAATTACATTATTATTATATATATTTATATGATAAATGTTTGAAAATATATTATTTTTCTTTAAATTATATAAAACGTTTGAATGAATTTTATATGAAGTATTATATTATATGAGATTGTAAGATTTAAATTTAATATATATATAATTAAATAAAGGATATTATATTAGTTTTTAATTATAATTATAATTATAATTATTTATATTTAAAATTTTATTCTTAAAGTTAAATATACATCACTAAAATATTATATATTTGGGAAATTTTACTATCACTAATAGCATTATTATGCTTTTAAATATAAAAATAATAAATATTCAACCCAACAAGTGTTATATATGAATAAAATAGTATCTAACTTTGTCAAAATTCTTCAATATTAATATAAATGTATATAATTTTTATATTTTTAAAATTATCTATAAATATATGCACATTATTTTATAATTTCTTTCCTAAAATAATTTTGCATTAAAATTTTTATTTGTTTTTTATTTTTTATCTTTTTAATTTATTCAAACTATTTTATTTTGTCTAATTAATCAACATTATTAATTAATAATTAATTGTCTATTACACATTTTACTTTTATAAAAATTTAATTTCTTTAATTTTTTATATTTTTTTAATTCATTAAAACTATTAATTTTTGTTCAATATAATTCATCCACTATAATTAATAATTAATTACTTTCTATAATTTTATAAATAATTATTTAAATAAAAATTATATCATGTTTTATATCCTATCTACTATATTATTATATAAACTTTTTAAATGGATTTTATATTAAATATTATTTTCATAATATTTAAATTTAATATATATAATTAAATAAAAGATATTATATAAATTTGTAATTATAATTATAATTTGTATCATTATTATTTTTATTTAATTGTTTGATATAAGTTATTTGACACTAATAATTTAATCTATTTTTATATATAAGAAGAATAATAAGAGAAAAAATTTAATTTATATATATATAATATAATCAGATAAAATAATTAGTGAGAAAACATGTAAATAAAAATGATAATTAATTAAACTTTAAAATATTTAAAATATTTTAATTTAAATATTGATTTTGAGTTTGAGTAAAGAGATGTCAATATATACATAATTATTTGTTAGGATATAAACGATGAAAGTTCGTCTTAAGAGTTTTCAACTTATGATCGGTATCTTATTTTGAGGAGTAGATGATGAAAGTTTGTCTATGGGGTCATCGATTTTTTATAAAAAACTAATTTTCAAAAATGTAGATGATGGAAGTTCGTTTTAGGTTTTAGGTCTTATTGGTTCTCGATTGGTATCTCG
>NC_061869.1:22280506-22352506 GCF_907164915.1 Impatiens glandulifera
CTAACCTATCTCATCACATATTTTTTTCGAATAAATCTCTCATCTCGTGACTTTATACTTTCACTTGTTCAATCAAATATTTGATTCATATTTTTTTAATCACTTTTAATTGATACCGACCTATTATCCTTCGGCAAACCACATCACAATTACACTTAGTTAAATGATTGTATTTGTTTTTGTTAGGTTGCAAGTTCTAAACATACATATAACATTTAAATTTTATTTTTAACCATTTTAAGTTTATGGGAGAGTCAACCCATAATCCGACCCAAGTATCTGTTTACTTTCACATATATCCAAATTAACCACAACTCTCGACCCGACAATCCGGACACTTTAAAAATTCAGCATCATATATATATATATATATATATATATATATATAATATAGATATTATATATATATTATATTATATATAATAATATATATATATATATTATTATATATAGTATATAGATATATATATATAATATATATATAGATTAGTTAGTTAAAAAGTTGAACTTATATTGTTAAAATATCCCACGTTCATCTAATTTGGTGTTGATTTTAAAATATAAAATGTTATTAGCCTAGTTGGTTAAAAGGTTGTACTTGTTTTGTTAGGTGACAAGTTCGAAACAAACATATAGTATTTTTAATTTTATTTTTAAATATTTTAAGTTTATGGGCGGGTCAACCAACAATCCGATCCAAGTATCCATTACTCTCAAATATATATCCAAATTAACCACAGCTATAGACCCGACAATCCAAACACTTTAAAAATTAAACATCATTAATTATATATATATATATATATATATATCTATATATATATATATATATATATATATATATATATATATATATAGATTTTTTAAAAAGAAATACACGTAGTGTATTAACTTGGGAATTTTTATTTCTTTTTTTTCAGAATTTGTAAAGACGTTGAATCCTCATTCCTTTTAATGTGACCTATGATCGAAATCTTTTTAACATTTTTAAGATTTTAAACATTCACCCCTTTGTCTGTCTGAAAAGAAACCAATTTTTTCTTTTTCTTTTTCAGACTGTGAGGTCGTCAATAATAATTCCAAGTCGCATACAGATGATTACTTTAAGAAATTTTATGGAATCTTGCCTAACATCAAAACTCAATGTTTTAATTCAGGCCATTATTTTGAACCTTGAGTTTTAGAATTTCGTCTATATTATTTCCTTTCTTTAATGATACATTTTCAGTGCTTAAGGTTAGAGATTTGTTTTACTAATTGTGTATCTTATACAATCGATACACTCGAGTTCAAGATAATGTCTTTGTGAACATCGAGTAATGATTTTAATATGATAGGATCGGCTTTATCGATAGAGAAGGGGGTTTGGCTAAGGATGAAGGCTTAAGAAAAACGGTTTGAAAAAAATCCTGTTAGGGATTTAATTCGCTTTCTATTCTACGCAAATACTTGTAAACACTTGAAACTGATTCAAAGCGGAATTGTTTACTTGGGTTTGAAGCACAAGATGAAATATGAAAAGATGACAAAAATGAAAGAACACAACAGTTTGTTTATGGATGTTCGGAGAAACTCTCCTACGTCACCCTTCTTCCAACCACTGGAAGGATTCACTATAATATGATTCGAATCAATACAGTTTACACACACTTAGCTCACTATTGAACAAAACACTTTCTATTCAATTACAAGATGAAGAATATCACTCAACTAAAGGTATTTGATTCTAGCTCTCTCTTGATTCACACACAGTACAATCAGAAAGCAGCTTCACAGAATGAATATTCAAAGGCTTGAATTCAGTAAGCAAGATGATCGAGTAGTTTTTCTCTCTGTAAAATCCGATTGCTTGTTCATTATCTGAGACAGATTGTCCATTGTCCTTTAGATTTGTTAAATACTAAGCAGGAGCTAACGGTCGAATCTTTTAGAATGATACGCGGCACTCTTCCATTGGAAATCCTCCATTGTACACAGCAGGTTCTGAACACAAGGATCGTGGTCGTACACCACTGATAGTGCGCTGAATATTCCATCAGGGATGTACCTGCAAAACAAGTAATGTGAGGAAATTCTCTTACGTGGCATTCGTTGGTTGGATGCATATAGCTGTTGTACTGGTCTTCAATAGAAAGTGGAGCAGGAGTAGGGTACAGCTATAGCACGTGGGTAGGTGAACGCTAGCTTCAAGCAAACTGCTTAAGCTGACCATTAGACGTATTTCAGTTAAACGGATTGTGAAAATTAGTCTAATGAAATCAAGCATCCCTTTCTAATAGCAAAGTCTATTAAACCGCCTGGTCTAATAGAATTAGACTCACGTTTAATTACAATAATCATTAGACTGTACGTCTAACTCCACTGAGTTAGACTACGCGTCTAATTCCGGTTCTACCTCAGACTAATCTGAATGAGTTAGACTCACGTCTAACTTTCACTTTCTATTAGACTACACGTCTAACTTTCATTAATTAGACTACACGTCTAATTATCCAATAACCATTAGACTGTACGTCTAACTCCACTGAGTTAGACTACACGTCTAATTCCGGTTCTACCTCAGACTAATCTGAAAGAGTTAGACTCACGTCTAACTTTCACTTTCTATTAGACTGCACGTCTAACTCCACTGAGTTAGACTGCACTTCTAATTCCGCATATATAAGACTGTCCTCTAATTACAAATATATAGACTTACACGTCTAACTCCGATGAGTTAGACTGTACGTCTAATTCCGAATATCTATTAGACCATCCGTCTAATTACAAGTCTATTAGACTACACGTCTAACTCCGCTTAGTTAGACTGTACGTCTAATTTCGAATACATTAGACTACACGTCTAATTCCGTGTACATTAGACTTACGTCTAATTCTATGCATTCATTAGACTACACGTCTAACTCCAACGAGTTAGAATGTACGTCTAATTCTATGCATTCATTAGACTACACGTCTAACTCCGATGAGTTAGACTGTACGTCTAATTCAATGCATCTAACGCCAAAATCGGTCTAATGACCCTCATTAGAGCCAAGTCTTATGAAATATGATTTCAATACACATGCATCAAAACTCATAAGTCATATCATCATCAAAATCTCAATGGTTAAATTATATCAACACTTAGTCAAAATAGTTTGACCCAACATAATATCTCAATAACTACGAGTATTTGACAACCGGGTGTATTTTGTAGAATTGATACACTCATATTTCCGCCTTTAGCAATCGAGTGGTGATTTAATACCTTAACCAACACAAAACTTTTTATTTTATTTAGTATCACTAGTGTATTTAACATAATTGATACACTCAAGTTCAAGACTGCTAGTAGTGATTTCAATGTTTCAACCTTGGAAACATTGCTCAAAATGATTTTTTAGCCTCAATATCTTTTCATTTTCCTTCACCATCCTTTGGGAAACTAGAAGATTTTCCTAGTCCTCGTGGTTTAAACTAGGTTTCAATCTTTTTTCCACATGCTTCTTTTACATTCAAAAGTTTTGGCAATCGTAGAATATGATAAGTAACCCAATTAGATAACCTTTCTATTTTTTTCTCAGGAAATTATTGAGCTCTTTTTGAGATGGTCATTTGTTGGAACAATATCATCTTAATGCCTACTCGTTTCTTGTATTCCTTTTCTTTTTTAGAACGAGAAGTCATCGTCATCTTCTCGAATTGAAATGAAAGATTTGATGACGAATTTGACCAGGCCTAAGAACTAGGATACCTACATATTTCTTCTTGGAGCAATGAGGTTCAAATGTAGTTATGCATCTACAAATCCAATTCGAAAATGCCATTAGTATTGACGGAGGGATTTTTATTCTTTTATGAAACTCTTTTTCTCTTCTCATTTTTATGTTAATAAAAATGCCTTTAGTATTGACACTGGTAAAAAAAGGACCTTTACCGACGGTTTTTCCCGAAGGTTTTGTAAACCTCTCCTAAATACTCCCGAGAGGAACAAATCCTTCGGGATTAAAAATATTTCGAGTGGGGAGTAAAACCTTTGGGTTTATTAATTGTTACCGAAAGTTCTACAAAGAACTTTCGGTTTTTACCTTCCCAAAAAACCCAAAAAAATTCTAAGTGTTGGGTGTGGGTTATTTGCGAAGGTTTTAGGAAAAACCTTCGGTTTTGAAATCCCTTGGTTTTTAATTGCAAAGGTTATTCAAAGACCCTTCGGTTTTGCCTTTTTTGAAAATTTCATTTCCGAAAGTTTTACATAGAACCTTCGGTTTTTCTCATTAAAAAAAATTCAAATTTTTGAAATTGGTTTTTCCGAAGGTTTTATAATAAACCCTCGGTTTTGACTAATATCAAAACCGAAAGTTTTATGAAAACCTTCGGCCTCAACCTCTATAAATACAAACCCTAACCCTTCTCTTTTTCATTCGGCTTCTCTCCTTTCTCTCTCTTCCGCCTCCGCCGCCGCCTGCCTCCTCCAAGCCGCAGGTTCTTCTCCTCTCTTCAGGTAATTTGTTTGATTTGGTTTTTTTTGTTTTGTTTATTGTAAGATTTAGATTTTTTTAAGTTTGTATATATATATATTATAGATCTAGATTTATGTTAGTTTACGTTATTTTGTTTGATGAATATAATATATATACATATATCTGAAATGCATTTAGGATATGGGTGATGATTCGACATGGAAGAGACTTCGGCGTACACCGGAGAAACTGCATCCGTGTTACCATAATCTGATAACACAATCAGAAATTGCGGCACGTGAGGAAGAGGTCAGAAAGATGACGCTGGAAATGGAACAAATCCGACTAAGGGATGCCGAAAGAGGTCGTTTGCTGAGTGAAATCAAAGCGGACCGGGCCGAAATGTCTCAGAGATTAGAGAATCTCGAACAAGAACTTGTCTTGTTGAGGAGTCGACTGAATCAACCACCCGCTCCTTCCACCCCATCTAATAATTAATTTGTAGATTTATTATGGATTTATTATGGGTTTATGACAGTTAGTTTTAATATTTATGAATTATTGTTATTAGTTTGTTTGGGGTTTAATATGTTTTATTAATTAATTATGTTTTTGTTGACTTTTCATATTTTTTTAAAAAAAACCGCATCGCCAAAACCGAAAGTTTATTTGAAAACCTTCGGTTTTGACCCAATTTTTTTAAAATATTGAGGTTAAAACCAAAGGTTTTCAAATAAACCTTCGGTTTTGACCTTACATTAAAAAAATTAGATTTTTTTCTAAGTATGGGGAAGGGTAAAAACCGAAGGTTTTCAATAAACCTTCGGTTTTGACCTTACATTAAAAAAATATGATTTTTTTCTAAGTATGGGGAAGGGTAAAAACCGAAGGTTTTCAAATAAACCTTCGGTTTGACCCTACATTAAAAAAATCTGATTTTTTTCTAAGTAGGGGAAGGGTAAAAACCGAAGGTTTTCAAATAAACCCTCGGTTTTTACCTTACATTAAAAAAATCTGAAATTTTCTAAGTATGGGGAAGGGTAAAAACCGAAGGTTTTCAAATAAACCTTCGGTTTTGACCTTACATTAAAAAAATTAGATTTTTTTCTAAGTATGGGGAAGGGTGAAAACCGAAGGTTTCAAATAAACCTTCGGTTTTTAAGGGTAAAAACCGAAGGTTTCAAATAAACCTTCGGTTTTGACCTTACATTAAAAAAATCTGAAAATTTTCTAAGTATGGGGAAGGGTAAAAACCGAAGGTTTTCAAATAAACTTTCGGTTTTAAGGGTAAAAACCGAAGGTTTTCAAATAAACCTTCGGTTTTTACCTTACATTAAAAAAATCTGATTTTTTCTAAGTATGGGAAGGGTAAAAACCGAAGGTTTTCAATAAACCCTCGGTTTTTACCTTACATTAAAAAAATCTGAAAATTTTCTAAGTATGGGGAAGTGTAAAAACCGAAGGTTTTCAAATAAACCTTCGGTTTTGACCTTACATTAAAAAAATTAGTTTTTTCTAAGTATGGGGAAGGGTAAAAACCGAAGGTTTTCAAATAAACCTTCGGTTTTGACCTTACATAAAAAAATCTGAAAATTTTCTAAGTATGGGGAAGGGTAAAAACCGAAGGTTTTCAAATAAACCCTCGTTTTACCTTACATTAAAAAAATCTGAAAATTTTCTAAGTATGGGGAAGGGTAAAAAACCGAAGGTTTTCAAATAATCTAGACCCTTAACTAATATAATCAAGTGTGTGTTATTTTGAAAATGAAGATTGTGTTTGATGTTAAAAAGAAGTATATGTATGTTTGTGTTTGATTTATAAACAAGTGTATATGTATGTTTGTGTTTGATGATCATATGAATGTGTACAAAATTTGATCATATAGATTTTGAAATGTTTTAAGGATATCAAATAAGTTAAAACAATGACCTTCAAAGTCATTATAAGGTTAAAGACCTATTAATTTAGCAATTTTTGAAATTGTAATTCCGAAAGTTAATTGTATAACTCTCGGAAATAACCATCAAAACCGAAAGTTATACAATTAACTTTCGTTTTTACCTAATTAAATTAAATTGTACACCTTTCAAAACCGAGAGATTTAGACATATCTCTCGGAATATAATTGAGAAAAACCGAGAGGTTTATTCAAAACCTTCGCAAATACCAATAAAAACCGAAAGTTATACTATTAACTTTCGGTTTTACCACTACCTAATTTGTAAATTATTTAGTTTTAAACCTACTAATCTAGACTCCTAACTAATATAATCAATTGTGTGTTGTATTTTAAAAATTATTATTTGTTTAATGTTAAAATGTTTATGATTGTGTTTGATTATATAAAGAAGTGTATATATATGTATGTTTGTGTATGATGATCCTATGTATTTGTAATGTTTGATTATACTGATTGGGGAATGTTTTAAGGATATCCAATGTGTTAAATTAATGTTGTTCTAGGTTATTAGAAAGTGATAAACCAATTAATTTTCAAATTTGTGAAGTTGTAAACCCGAAAGTTTATATATAACTTTCGGAAATAATTATCAAAACCGAGAATTTAAATATAACTTTCGGTTTTATATTGAAAAACCGAAGGTTATAGTAAAACTCTCGTTTTTATCAATGTGAAAACCGAAGGTTATAAAACTCTCGGTTTTTATCAATGAAAAAACCGAAAGTTTAGTAAAACTCTCGGTTTCACATTGATAAAAAACGAGGTTTAATAAACCTTCGGTTTTTATCAATAAAACCCGAAAGTTTTAGGAAAACTTTCGGTAATGAAGTTAAATAAAAAACAAAAAGCCCTCTTTTTCCCTTTCTTCTTCCCGGCCCGTTTTCTTCTTCCCCGTTGTCTTCTCCCCTCTCTCCTCCGCGCCGCCTTGAATCGAAGATCGACGCCACCCGAAGACGACGTCCGACAGAAGCCGCCGCCGACGCCGATTGAAGAAACCCGCGACGCCGATTGAAGACTGCCGCCAGACGCAGATTGAAGAAAGCCGCGACGCCTCCCTGCTGCTGCCCTGCCGCCAGTCGCCGCCGCCTGCCGCTTGAAGATAAGGTAAATTCCTTTTTTTTCCATATTATTGTTAGATTCTTCTTTGATTTAGTGTTAGATTAGGTTAGATTAGGTTTTGAAATTAGTTTTTGATAAGATTTTGGATTAGGTTTTAGGATTATGTTTTTGTGTTAGGTTTTTTGGAATTGGTTGTTGGATTTTGTTTTTGATTAATAATGTTGGATTAATGTTAGATAGGTTGATAATATTGTTAGATTATGTATTGGATTAGGTTTTAGGATTATGTTTTTGTGTTAGGTTTTTTGGAATTGGTTATTGGATTTTGTTTTTGAGTAAGATTGTTGGATTATTGTTAGATTAGGTTGATATTATTGTTAGATTATGTATTGGATTGTTTTGGATTGGTTTTGTGTTAGGTTTTTTGGAATTGGTTGTTGGATTTTGTTTTTTGATTAAGATTGTTGGATTATTGTTAGATTAGGTTGATATTATTGTTAGATTATGTATTGGATTGTTTTGGATTGGTTTTGTGTTAGGTTTTTTGGAATTGGTTGTTGGATTTTGTTTTTGATTAAGATTGTTGGATTAATGTTAGATTAGGTTGATAATATTCTTAGATTATGTATGGATTGTTTTGGATTGGTTTTGTGTTAGGTTTTTTGGAATGGTTGTTGGATTTTGTTTTGAGATTAATAATGTTGGATTAATGTTAGATTAGGTTGATAATATTCTTAGATTATGTATTGGATTGTTTTGGATTGGTTTTGTGTTAGGTTTTTTGGAATTGGTTGTTGGATTTTTCTTTGATTTTGGTTGGTTTGATTTATTGTTATTAGGTTTGAATTACGAATTTCAGTCGCCCACTGTCGGTCCGTCGATCTACATCCGATGCTCTTCTTCAACGCTCTTTTTGTGCAAGGTTAGTTCATGTTGGTTTATTATATAGTTAGGTTAGTTTAATGTTAGATTTATGTTACATTTTCATGTTAGTTTTCCATGTTAGATTGAAGTTTCATTTATGTTAGGTTTGATTTATGTTAGATTAGGTATCAAGTTTGGTTTATGTTAGATTATGTTAGATTAGGTTTGAAATGGGTATTAATGAAATAATGTTGAATTAGATTGGGTTTGAATTATATATGATGGTTAGCATTGTTATATCGAATGATTTGTGTATGAATAAAATTATGTGGGATTAGAATTGATTGTTTTGAAATGTGTATGAATTAAATAATGTTAGATTATGCTAGATTAAGTTACATTCATGTTAGGTTTTATTTTGGTTGGATAATGTTAGATTAAATTGAACTTTGGTTGGATAATGATAGAATAGGTAGAAATTATGTTAGCATTATGTAATCCTAATTAATTTAGACAACTTTAAGTAAGTAATAATCACGGTTATTTTCCAATTTATTAGAAATATGGAAGTACCCGATAAAAGCTGGATGACCTTACGTCGAGATCATCCAGATTACGAGGAAGGTGTTGACAAATTCCTCGAGTATGCTGTTAGGAATACATCCCGACAAACCGTGAAATGTCCCTGCGTGAAATGCTTGAACACGCCGTTTATGGAAATAGACGAAGTGAAGACTCACCTCATCATTTATGGAATAAATGTTCATTACGAGTATTGGTATTTCATGGAGAAAAGAGACGTACTACTCAAGTTGTTAATGACGATGTCGATGAAGATGCCGATGACTTAGATGATGATGATGATGACGATGATCAGTCGGAGGATGCCGTGCCGGAATTCAACGATGCGAGACCGGAGATGAATAATACAGTTAATGAAGAGGTCAACGAAGAACGTTATGTGCACGAATTTATAAACAATTTGTTCCCCAACGTTAATAACATTCCGAGCAACGATGAACCAGTCGAAGATGCGCATAAATTTTATAAATTGCTTGATGATTGCAAACGGCCATTGTAGGACGGTGCTCGAATAACGAAATCATCGGCACTACTGAAACTACTTCACATAAAAAATGTATGTCAGTGGACGAATTCTTCGTTCGATATGTTGCTGCGTCTGCTTAAAGACTACATATTACCGATTGACGCTGAATTGCCAAACTCATACTACGAAAGTAAAAAATTCATTACTGATATCGGACTTAAATATGACAAGATAGACGCATGTAAGAACAACTGTATGCTATTTTGGAAGGACGACATAAATGAAGATTCTTGCAGAGTTTGCGGTCTTTCAAGATGGAAAGTCGACCAAACAAGTGGGACAGTTCGGGAGAAGCAAAACGGGAAATTCATTCCAAAAAGGTGTTGAGATATTTCCCTTTAATACCAAGACTGCAAAGACTATACATGTCCTCAAAACGGCTCCAATGATGAGATGGCATAAAGAAGGAAGAGTTGATAGTGATACGTTGAGACATCCCGCTGATTCCTTAACATGGAAGACGTTTGATGAAAATTATAAAGATTTTGCTTCAGAATCTCGAAACGTAAGACTGGGTTTATCAAGCGATGGGTTTCAGCCATTTGCAAATGGGAAAAAATCATACAGTGTTTGGCCGGTTATTCTCGTTCCTTATAATGTGTCACCCACGACTTGTATGGATTCTAGCAATTTCATCTTATCTATGTTAATTCCGGGTCCAAAGAGTCCGGGAGATGCAATTGACATATTTCTCCAGCCATTGATCGAAGAGTTGCATGAACTGTGGCAAACAGGTGTGAAAACGTTTGATGCACACACCTCGCAATACTTTAACATGCGAGCGGCGTTGTTGTGGACCATTAACGACTTTCCCGCATACGCGAATTTATCAGGCTGGAGTACGAAAGGTAAATTTGCTTGTCCTTGTTGTAACAACGACACGGTATCCCTTCGATGGTTCATGGTTCTAAACAATGTTACTTGGGTCACAGACGTTTCCTTCCACCGAAGCACAAATACAGAAGGGATAAAGAGTCGTTTGATGGTCGAACTGATTATAGGGATCCCCCTAGATTGTTAACGCGGCAAGAAAGTTATGAGCAAGCACGAGACCTAGAAGACATTATTCTTAGTGCGGATATGAGCAAGAGAACCAAGATATATCATGAAACGCGGGGAGACAATTGGAACAAACTTAGCATTTTCTTCCGTCTACCTTATTGGAAATCGCTATTATTGAGACATAATTTGGATGTGATGCATATTGAGAAAAATATCTGTGATAGCGTGTTGGGAACAATAATGAATGTGAAAGAGAAAACTAAGGATGGTCCTAAAGCGCGTAAAGACTTAGAACTCTTAGCATAAAATCATGGTTACATCCTATAAATGATGAAGGAGTTGTTCATTATCCAGAAGCGCCTTTCACTTTGACATCCGATAATAAAATACGTCTTTGTAACTTCTTGAAAGATCTTAAGTTGCCTGATGGGTTTTGCTCAAATATCGGGGGTTGTGTAAATTTGGAAGAGAAAAAGCTTTCGGGATTAAAGAGTCATGATTGTCACATTTTGTTGGAATATCTAATTCCTTTAGCAACTCGTGGATTGCTTCCAGAGTATGTGTATGATGCGTTAGTAAATTTGTCTCGTTTCTTCCGGTTGTTGTGCTTCAAAGAGTTGATTCAAGAGGACCTGGAACAATTGTACATGGATATTACATTGACACTTTGCAAATTTGAAATGATTTTTCCGCCGTCAATCTTCGACATCATGATGCATTTCCCGGTTCACTTGTCATTTGAGGCTTTGCTTGGAGGACCTGTTCAGTATCGATGGATGTATCCGTTTGAACATTACATGGGTACAATGAAAAGATATTTGCGGAATAATAACACCCAGAAGCCTCTATAAGCGAGAGCTATCTTGTTAACGAAAGTATTAGTTTATGTGCCAGGTATATGGAGGAACAAGATCAAGAAAATGCACATCCTGAAATCTCGGGCATTTCAATATTTGCATCATTGGAAGACCTATCTAACGGAAAAGTATACAACTTGGATTATATCGATCGAGTGACAGCTCATTCTTACATTTTGAAAAATTGTCCCGAAGCAGAACCTTTTACATGTAAGATTCAATGTTGCTGTTACTAATTAGAATTAAAGAGTGTTACTAATTAGCATGAGATCTATTTGCAGAGATTATAACAACGAGTCCAGTGGAGAAACGTTTGCCGCATATTTCAAGCATCGAATGAGTAAATTACAAACCATATATCCTAACTCTTCTTATTCATATTAACAACTTCATTTCGGATACATATATAGGTCGCCCATTTAGCAGAAATGAACGACATATCAAGAGACCTCAAGATCTTAGGAGAAGGTCCAAGTATGTACTCGTCTATGTATGTTTGGTGTAAAGTAAACGGATTCAAATTCTGTACAGAAAAACACGACGAAGGTTTGACAACTCAAATAGTGGGGTGGTTGTTGAGGGGTACAACGGATCTGAAACTATGTCATACTATGGAGTTTTGACGGATATAATCGAAGTACAATATTATTCTCACAACGAGTTGTTTTATTCAAGTGTAAGTGGTTTGATACACACTCGGGGGAACTAGGAGTGAAAGTGGACAAATATGGCTTCGTAAGTGTAAATGTAAACCGAATTTTGAAAACCCAAAGTCAAGACCCGTATATATTGGCGAGTCAAGCAAAACAAGTATTCTACGCCCCTGATATGTCAGCCCGACCCGGTTGGAAGATTGTGACAAAAATAAAACCGCGGTTTACAAACATATAGTTCAGATTAATTAATTAGGTAGATTTAATAATGTTTTTAACTTTAAATTCATTTTTATTACTACTTTATTTCAATTATTCACTCATTTTTATTAATGGTGTGAATTAAGAATGTCTGAAGGTCCTAAAACAACTTGGAAGAGTATGAGGAAGACACCCAAGAAGTTGGATAAAAGTTACCAAAACCTACTTGCCCAATCCGAGTCGTTAAAGCTTCGAGGATCATCTTCTAGAGACCAACCACCGATTCCTGTGGTCCCGATAGCTACTGCGCCTCCCCGAACATACGAGACTGAAGACGATGATGAGCTCCACGAGTTATAGAGAGCACATACGCTGATAACCTACCTAGCGATGAGGCTGAAGACGAGGGTCTTGAGGAGCCTATCGAGGAGCAGGAAGACGAGGAGGAGGACGGGACCACTCCCGACCCATCATCGACAGGTATTTCGTTTACAAATTAGTTAGTGTTTCAATTGATTGACATATTTAATTAAGATTTTAATAATTTTGAAGAATCTTCTGCCCGTAAAAGACGGGGGAAGAACAAGAATATTGCGCTGTCTAAGAGGCTAGCGGGGACGAGGATCCCTCTAACGTTTAGAGAGAAGGATGGGAGGCCAGGCGGTACAGACGTGGGAAGGACAAGGTGGTCTAGACATGTGGGGTCGATTATCCGGGACCCCGCAGCCGTCTCACACCGTCTTCTCAAGTGGAAGGCTTAAGTGCAGACCAATTGGATTCACTGTGGACTGCTATCAAGGTAATACTTATAACTTGATTATACATTACGTCATTAAATATTATTTGTAACATTTGGATGTTATTTTTTCAGGATCCGTTCGAAGCGACTAATGGCGACATTGAGTATTTTCG
Source organism: Impatiens glandulifera (assembly GCF_907164915.1). NCBI lineage: Eukaryota > Viridiplantae > Streptophyta > Magnoliopsida > Ericales > Balsaminaceae > Impatiens > Impatiens glandulifera. Next base: position 22,293,566 of record NC_061869.1, read on the forward strand.
AAAGACCGGGTTGGGACACGCCAATCAGATATGGGATAGATGGCGGTCGGATTTGAACAAGAATTATATCCGCGTCCACAAGGAGACGAGGCGGCGGTACTGGCTAATCCTCCACCGGACTACGATCGAGATGATTGGGAGTTTGTGTGTCGCAACTATTTCTTCACAGAAACGTTTAAGGTACGGTTTCATAATTCAAATAAAGTTGATATTAATTAATCTAACTTCATTTGTTATTTCAAATACAGAGACACAGTTCTACAAATATGAAGAATCGGAAGAATCTGAAATTTCCGCATCGAACGGGAAGTAGACCGTTTGCACAAATTGAAGACGAGTTGGTAAGTACATTATTTGTAATAACTTAATATGTAGATTGTTATTAATTATATAAATCATTTATTTCAACAGGCGATTGAAATGGGACGGCCACCGTCTGTAATTGAAGTATTCAAGAGGACCCGTACACCAAAACCGACACAAGAAAACCCAACACCCGTCCCGGACGAACACGTGCAAGAGAAAATTGTAAGTGAATTGAATAAGTCTAGTTTTTTATTATAGAAATGATATTTTATTTGAATTGTGCAGGCTGAGATGGAAGAGGTTGTTAGTAACGAACCGGGAATATCGGATTTTGAATTGACGGAGAGGGTGTTCGGACAACAAAAACACGGGGTAGTGTTCGGAATGGGATCAGGCGTCCGGCCCACACACTTTCGTGAGGATCGTCGTAGTGGAAACAGTTCACAGCGAAACAATGAGCGATTGTTAGAAGAGAATCAATAATGAAGCTCAAGCTGGAGGAACTGGAGAAGAGAGATGAAGAAAGAAGGCGCAAAATGGAAGAATTGCAATCAGAAAAGAAAGAAATTGTGGAAAGAATGGAGAGGGAGAAGTTAGAGATTACCGAAAAAATGGAGAGGGAGAAGTCAGAGATGAACGCGAGAATGGAGAGAATCGAATTATATATGAGGCAACAACCACCTCCTCCCCCCACAAGCTAAGGTTGTTTCGATTATGAACATGTTTTCATTATAGTAGTTGAATTTATAACAGATTGTTCGGAATATTTGTTTGGTTTCGAATTTTGTAATGTTCATGATCAATTAATGTGATCGTTTAATGTATGCTGCATTCTTTTATCATTAATATATTGGTTTGGCTGAACAGGTTTTGGTTGCGAGCAAAATAATCCGCACATTTTTAAAAATTTGGGAAAAAACCGAAACTAATATTGAAATCTCTCGGTTTTTCTCTTTTTGGAAAAAACGAGAGATATTAGAAAACTCTCGGTTTTTAGCCAAAGAGAAAACCGAGAGTATATGACAAACCCTCGGTTTTTACCCTAAAGAGTAAAACGAAGGGTTTTGTAAATAATTCTCGGTTTTCCACTTCGGGTAAAAACCGAGAGTTTTAATATAACTTTCGGTTTTCTTGAAAAGGAGGAAAACCGAGCGTTAGTGGAAAAACTCTCGGTTTTACCGAAGCGGAAACCGCAAAGTATGTACAAAGACTTCGGTTTTAACAGAAGAGGAAAACCGAAAGTTTTGTAAATAACTCTCGGTTTTCCTCGTCGGGTAAAACCGAAAGTTCTTTGCAAAACCCTCGGTTTTTCCACACAGAGAGAAAAACCGAAAGTTATTTGTAAAAAGAGGAAAAAGAAAGGTCTTTGTAAACCTCCGGTTTTTCCCCAAAAGAGGAAACCGAAAGGTCTTTGTAAAACCCTCGGTTTTTTCCACAAAGAGAAAAACCGAAGGTCTTGTAACAACCCTCGGTTTTTCCCAAAGAGAAAAACCCGAAAGTTTTCATATAACTCTCGGTTTTTCTCTTTATGGAAGTCCCGAGAGTGTCAATACCGAGGGATGGCGAGGGTAACTAAAACCTTCGGTAAGGTGTCTTCACCGAAAGTTATAGGGTCAAAACCGAGAGTTTTAACTCTCTTTTTTGACCCCTTTTTCACCAGTGTGATGTAAGATTTTTAATTATTTTTATTTTTGGTGAAACATTTTTTTCTCATTTTTATATTAATAAAATTTCCCTAGTATTGACATAGGTTTTGTTTTGTTTTATATTTTCTTTTTAATAGATTTTTTTCAAAAGACATCTACGAATCATAAAATAATTCGGTTAAATGAATCATATACTTTGAAATATTTTAATTATTTAAACGTTATTGGTATTTATATTGGTCTCCAAATTAGAGTGTGAAGGATTCAAGTTTTCTTAAGATCCTTAGAAAGGGGCTTAAGATTTACATTAGTGGGAGGGCATACGATTTTTCTGTAAATATTTTACTCAATAATTAGTTTCCGCGTATCATATTTTTTACATTCATAGTGCGAGACGTCCTTTGAGTCCATAATGGACCGCTCTCCTCTTCAATAGCACTATCCGAATATGTAAAGATCAATTCTCTAGGATCTACTCCTAAGAGTCGTTGATTAGATTTCGCGTTATTTTGTTGGTTGAGATGTTGTACTCATGCTGCTCTAATAGTTGAGAGAATCCCTCCAAGGTGTCTTGTTAGTCTGATGTCGCTAGTCTGTTTGTACAAATAGAAAGGTCAAGTTTTAAAAGACAGTCAAAATCTATTTTGAATCAAGTTGTCAATTTTTAGTTAGTCCTAAATTAACCACAGTTCTCTACCCGACAATCTGGACACTTTAAAAATTAAGTATCATTATATATTTATATAGATTAGTTAGTTAAAAAGTTGAACTTATATTATTAAAATATTCCGCGTTCATCAAATTTAGTGTTAAATTTATAAAGTGTTATTAGCCTAGTTGGTTAAAAGGTTTTACTTATTTTGTTAGGCTGCAAGTTCGAACTATACCTATAATATTTTTAATTTTATTTTTAACCGTTTTAAGTTTATGGGTGGATCAACCCATACTCCGACTCAAGTATTCATTTACTCTCACATATATATCCAAATTAACCACAGTTCTCTACCCGACAATCTAGACATTTTAAAAATTAATTATCATTATATATATATATTTAGATTTCTTTGTTTTTAACCTATAAAACAATAATATACAATATTAGCATTTTTTTTTTTTTTTACCATTTTAGTTTCTATAAAATATTTGGGTCTTAATTAAATTGAATTTGACTGGTTCGATGTTGTTTTCAAATTAATAATTTATTTTGAATACAGTACAATTAATCATTTTATTAATTTTAGAAAACATTTATAATTTGACTCAATATTCTTTAAAAGTTATAAATTGGAGTTTAAAAAATGAACGTTCTACCGTTCTAAAAAAATAAAATAATTAATATATATACTTTATTTTCAAATATTTATCTATCGTTATTCTCTCATTGAATCACAATCTACTTCATAGTTTGGCCTTCTTTTACATTTATCTTTCTTCAAATTTCATTATCTTTATTTTTCTTATCAAATTTATCTTTTCATCAAACTCGTACCTATTACATTGTTTTTATTAATTTAACAAATTTAAAACTCATATCTACCTATAAAAATTCGTATCTAACATATACTTCTGCAACCACAATACTTTATCGATCAACTTTTTAGTTATCGTTGTTTCATGCGACATATCACTTATAGACTTAGATTTGAATATAAAAATGTTCATGAGGATGTGTAAAATTTTAATTAGCTGTAATCAGATTTTGGGTATCCGTCTAGTCAAAAAATAATATTATATATGAACAACTCCAACCGAATAACAAACTCCTACCCAAAACTCATTTTTTACTCTCACCGATACCAATACCATACCCAAACCCAAATGGGTTTCCCTCATTTTTTCAATCATGTAAACGCATATATGCGTTTGCACTATTCATAAACTCAAAACTTTTTCTATTTTTTTAAATTTAACCACTAGACTTAATTTAGGTCCATTTATACATTAAACTTATTTATATAATTTATTATTTTAATTTATTATATAATTTATTATATAATTTAATTCATTTATATAATATTTTTTGTATAACATAATTTATAATAATATTTGAAAATATTTATAATAATGTTAAAAATATTATATAATATTCAAAAATTATAATAATGTTCAAATATTATAATAATGTGCAAACACATCATAATAGTGAAAAATAATTTTTTATTTAGTTTGTGTATTGTAATTTTTGAATTTTTAATAATTTATTTATAATCAAATTTCAAATAATTGGGTGATATTAAAATATTGTGGTGTAATTTATAATATGTAAAATATATGGGGTGATATTAAAAAGCTATAAAAGTTAATGTAATGAAGAATATTATAAAAATAATTTTTGGGTTTGAGAATGAGTTTTTCGGTTGGAGAAGATTTACTGTTTGATGTGACATTTACATTAAAATGAGTTTGAAAATGATTTTTTTGGTTGGAGATGAATTAAGACATGATTCGAGGATAAATAGTTAAATATCCCGCCGTGTATCGCATGTTGCCATCCCTAATAATGATAGGATATTGAATTGCAAGAATAATGATAGGATAGTGAATTGCAAGAATTAGTAAAACAAAAAGCAATTAATATTTTTATTCTCTCTATATTTATAATTAATATATATATATATATATATTATTAATTTGATTTATTAAGGTTCTTATATTATTGATTGCAATAAATATTTATCTATATATTTAAGAGAGTAAGAAAAGAAAAAACTTATTAAAAAAGAAAAATGATATAAAAACAATTAATGAGAAAGAATAAAAGAAATAGTCTGTTTTATAATTAGTATTCCACCTTAATTTGTTAGCTACACTATGATTTACTCTTCAAATTTAGGGAAACTAGAAAATGAAGACATGACATTAAAAAAGAAAGACAATTAATTTTTAACAAGTAATGTATTTCAAAATAGTTATATATACTTAAAATAAAAATCTTAATCCAATAAATATAGATTCCAGTCTTGTACTTCTTTGCAAGCAATACGAGGGTGATGTACCTTTACATGTATAGCCATTTAATAAGGTAAAACCTATATATCCCTTAGATGTTATACATTTCGTGACATGTTTATTAAGATGAAAACGTGATAAAACTTTAAAACCAAGTTTATGTTTTCTAGTTAAATATTTAATCTCCAATAGAGTTACTAAAAAGTTGTAACCCCTGAAAAAGCCTTTAGTTCCGTGAAAGCTCGAGGTTCGAGAATTTCAACAACGGTTTACGTGTCAAAATCTTTATAAAATATAATATTTTTAAAAGATTTTAAATAATTCCTGATAACTTTTAAAATTAATTAAAATAATTAATTTATGTTCAAATTTAAATAATCTAGAGATTTGTAGTAATCAGATTACAATTTGATTTTTTATAAATATGTTGTTTAAATTAATTAAAAATAATTAGTTTAAAATAATATTTATTTAAAAACAGAGTCGCCAATTAATTTTTGAAAATCAATAAACTAGCGTACGTGTACAAACGTATTTTTTATCAGAGTTTCTTTCAATTTATAGTTTGGTTATATTCGGGAAAAGTCTTTCACGCTTCATTCTTTGTACCCATTTTTAAAATCGGACTCTACTTATGAATTTGGATTTTGAAAATCGATTGTATAACGTTTATTTTGACCGATTATTCTTATGGTCCTAGATATGCGTATGTTTGTGCGTATTAAAAAAATTATAACAAGATTTATTTAAACGATGGTACATGTTGCCGATGATGACTTGGGAGGAATATATCTGAAGAGATCAGTTTAAAAGACATTAACGTATAAAAATAAATCATAAACAAGCCTTTGTCAAAATACTTTGTGGAAATATTCCGAAAATATTTTGAAATTATTTTCTATTTTTTTGGGATTTTTAGTAAATGGTTTGAGGTTACTAAATTACAAAAATAATTTTGGAATTTTAAAAGAGGAACCAATTAGACCTTATATCCTGAGTTTGTTTTATCAGTTGGGACTAAAAAGCCCTCGATCAGACACCCCTTGGTCCGGGTTCGTGATCCTTGATCGGGGTACGGACGTCCCTCAGTCTGGGACTCTATGTGATAGGATCTGTTGGTCCTTAGCTAGAATTCTCTATAGGGTGCCAAGTTCTTAGGCAGACGCCTCAATCATAGGTGGAAGTCATCGGTCTTAGGTTTAGGAGTTCTCAATTGGGTGCGAGACTCCTTGTCCTAGGTCTGACTTCTCGGTGTGATGTAAAAATCCTCTTTCAGACCTCTCGATCCTAGATGAAGAACATCGGTTTGGAACTCTCATTCCTAGATAAAGAACATTTTTCTACTTATAGTGCTAAGATCTCGGTCATCACTAAAAAGCCTTATGTTGACCTCTCAGTCCTCGCTAAGTTTATCAGGTTCGGACCTCTCAGTCCTGACCAAATATCCTCGGTCAGAACTCTCGGCCTCGGTCGGACCTATCGATCCTCGAGACATTAAAATTGCAGGTTTTTTTTTAATTTGATGGAGGCTGAGATCTTTTGATAAAAGGTCATAGTAGCTTCACAAAACTCCCAGGAACATTTATAACATCATCCCAATGTATCAATCAACCTGGGTGATAATCAATTCATTCAAAAACGTTTATGATCAAAAATCAAGATTTGGTTTTAAAGTTGTTTTCAAGTGTAGGAGCGTGCCAATAACTTCCTTGTACTTCATATAATTGATTGGTACAAAACTTGAACATGTTCTTCATGTGAACCAATTAAAGAACTCAACACTTTTCAATTATTTGAAATTTTTATTTTGATCAAACATGATCAGAATGGAATCAAACATATTCAATTATTACCCAAAATCATTAAAAATAGTTGGGAAGCTTTTTAAGCTGCTCTTCTTGAGGATTAGCCATAGAATAGGAAAGTCCATTTTTTTATTTCTGTGAAAGTTAAATTTGGATTTTTTTATTTGAGATCGATTGCTCGATCTTGGATTTCCACAAAAGCTCATAAATAATCCTAGTATCTAATTTTTAAATAAAAAACCCATAACCAGGCAACATAACAACTTATGAAAGCTAAAATTAAAAATGTAAAATAAAACTAAAAGTATGAATATAAGGTGATTGGAAACATACCAAGGATTGTAGAATACCTCTTTGACCTTAGGGAAACATTGGGGATTCTTAAATCCAAGATTTAAACCTCGAATTTTAAAAAATTTAGAAGCATGGAGCTTGAAGTGACGGAATTTTGATTTTTTGTGATTCGAGGCTTGAGAATTGATCTATTGGCTTCGAAAATGTTAGGAGATGTTATTTATAGCCTCTCGAAGTCGTTGAGGGATCAATTGGCTTGTATCAATCAAAAGTCATTAATGGAATTTAGATGTTCTTGGTTCAACTTGCCGGAATATGCGTAATTATGCATGGGATTATAGGGGGGGATGATCATCGTTGTAGGATGATCATCCACCTTTTGAATCATCCGAAAAATGTGAACTATCAGTTGAGTTCCATCTTTGAAAAATCAAAGATAAGATTTGATCTTATCTCTCCGGCGATCGCCACGACGATAGTTGTAAACAAAACAACGTCATTTTAGGCATTGTTGGCGAAACGTAGAGCGTTTTGTTAGCATTATGTCAAGGCGTGGGCATTCCATTCGCGTTGGAGGAGACGACGTTGAAGCGACCATTTGATGATCGACTACTTCGCGCGATCGTTTTCCTCTATTGGAACGGGTGACGCGGGCGCTTACTGGGCATTGGATGAAAATCCAGTGACGATTCGATTGGTGCGGTTTTGGCTGTAGTAATCATTTCCGGATTTCGGCTACAACCGATTACAAATTTAATTTTTATTTTAAAACCTTAAGAATTGATTTGAAATTGATTTTCTTTTACCCTTTCGACTTTAATTTTAAATCTTTAAAATACAAAAACTCTTTAAAATAAATATTTTTCCAACTTATTTTATTATATTTTTCGTATATTTTTGGGTTAAATAAATAATTTTTGGGATGAAATGGGTACCACATTTTTCCTAAATTTTTATTTTAATCCCTTGATTTTTTTTAATAATTATTTTGAGATAAAATGAGTACAACATTTATCCCAAATAATTTTATTTATTTTATTGGCCATTTTCTTTAATTAATTATGTTTTAATTATCATAATAATTAATTTAATTAATGTTTTTAATTAGATTTTGGATGGGGATTAATTATTTTGATATTATTTATATAAAAATAAATAAATCGAACTAATTATATTAATTTTATAAATGGGTATGTAGATTTTTAGTGCTTTCAAACTTATATCCCAAATTATTTTATTTTTTTTCCTTGGCCATTATGAATAATTAATTGATGATTTTAATTATTACAATAATTAATCTAATTATTTGTTTAATTAGGTTTTGACCTTGGACTTAATTATTTTGATTTTATCTATTCAATATAAATAAAATAATTATTCATAGAATGCCCCTCTCGAAGTATGATTGATTACAACAAACTGATTTTTGAAAAACGCAGTTTGAGTATGACATCTAACACTAAGTTCCTTTTATATAATTTATTGAATGTGATAGAAATATAGGAATTGATGTTTTAGTGACTAGTATTGCTGTAATAGCATTCGATCGAGGTGCTTCCAAGCGTTGATTATGGATCATTCCTTAGTGTTATCCAAACAAGGATACTTTCCTAAATCCTATTTCATATATCTCAACAAAGTATCTGTAAAATCTATAGGATAAGGATATCAATACAATTATAGGAATTGTGATACATCAACTCCTATTAAGTGTGCATATCAATAATTTATTTAAAATAGTCATGTATAAATGATTACAATTAACATCATTTAATGAGATTATGAAAGGGGACATGAAAGTATTAGTAATTTTTCATGTGGGTTACTAACAATACCTCTTAGGATGATGATATATACATGATCATGGAATATCAGAATAGGGTTTAAGTGAAAGCTAAGAGCTTATCATGGGGCTTACTAACAAGTAATGCATAGGACGATCATGTATAAATGATCGGTGATACTATCAACATATAGGTTTATCATGGGAGTTAACAAAACATTCCATAGAGATTACAACAAGTAATGCTTGAGGCGATTATGTATAAGATGACCGTGGGTACAATCAACATATATGTTTGTGTGTTGTGGAATTTGGGGAGATCACATATTGAGAAACAAGATTTGGATGGGGTACCTTCGAGAGATAGGGTTTTGAACGGATCATGTATGAATTATTGTAGTACTTGTCGACAGACCATGTTTGTATACCTATAAAAGATTGGGTTTTTGAATTGATACCTATCGAGAGAGATTGAGTTTTGGATTAGATACCTATCGCGAGATAGGGTTTGGATCTGAAACCTAACGAGAGATAGAGCTGAATTAGATACCTATCGAGAGATAGAGTTAAATTGTATCATGTATGAATGATCATGGTACTTGTCAATAGACAAGGTTTGATACATATCAACAAATAGGGTTTTAAAGGAAATTATGTACAAATGATGTCTCAAACCTATCGGCATATATATTTTGGTGAATTATGTATGAATCATCTTAGGTACTTATCGACATATAAAGTTTTGGAACCTAATAAAAAATGGGAGTTGAACAGAATCGTGTACGAACAATGTCTCGTACCTATCGATATATAGGTTTTGGTGGATCATGTACGAATGATCTGGGGTACTTATCGACCGATAAGGTTTTTGAACCTATTAACAAATAGAAGTTTGAATGGAATCGTGTATGAACGATGTCTTGTACCTATCAACATATAAGATTTTGGTGGATCATTTATGAATGATCTCGGATACTTATCGACAAATAAGGTTTATGAACCTATCCACATATAAGAGTTTGGTATCTACTAACAAGTAGGTTTTTAATGGAATCGTGTACGAACAATCTCAAACCTATCGACAAATGGTTTTTTTTGTTGGATCATGTATGAAATCTCTAGTACTTATCGATAAATAAAGTTTTTAACCTATAGATAAATAGGGGTTTGGCCTATAGAGAGATAAGGTTTTATGAATCATGTACATATGATCTCGGTACTTGTCAATGAACAAGGTTTTTGCGGATCATGTACAAATGATCTCGGTACTTGTCAACATACAAGGTTTTAACGAATCATGTACAAATAATCTCGATACTTGTCAACATACAAGGTTTTTGGGTATCTATTGACATATAAGAGTTTGAACGGAATTGTGTAAAAATAATGTCTCGCACCTATCGAAAATAGCGTTTTGGCAGATTATGTACGAATGATCTCAATACTTGTTAACGAACAAGGTTTTGTGGATCATGTATAAATAATCTCGGTACTTGTCAGCAAATAAGGATTTTGGGTACTTATTGACATATAGGAGTGTTTACATAATCCTGTACAAACAATATCTTGCACCTATTGACATATAGGTTTTTGGTGGATCATGTAGAAATGATCTTGGTTACTTATCGACATATAAGATTTTGGTGGATCACGTACAAATGATCTTGATATTTGTCAACAAAAAAAGGTTTGATACCTATAAACAGATAAGAGTTTGAACAAAATTGTGTAAAAATAATGTCTCGCACCTATCGACAAATAGGGTTTTGGCAGATCACGTACAAATGATCTTGGGTACTTATCAACATGTAAGGTTTTGATACATAACGATTGATAGTGTTTTGAACCTATTAACAAATAGAATTTTGAACGGAATCGTGTACAAATGATGTATCATACCTATCGACAATAGGGTTTTAGTGGATAATGTCAAATAATCTCGGTACTTGTCAATAAAAAAAGTTTGATACCTATCGACAATATAGGGTTTGTAACATATTAACAAATATTAGTTTTAACGGAATCATATACGAACGATGTCTCGTACCTATCGATAGGTAGGGTTTTAGTAGATCTTGTACAAAATATCGGTACTTGTCAACAAACAGGTTTGATACCTATCAATAGATAAGTTTTTGAACCTATAAGCAAATAGGAGTTTGAACGGAATTGTGTATGAATGATGTCTCGTACCTATCAACATATAGGTTTTTTAGACTTGATTTGCTTATTTTCTTTTGTAGTGTCAGTCTTAGCTCTTTTGACCTTTAAGTGAATATTTCCACATAATTATTTTTCCCTTTCTTTGTCAAAATGACCTTCTCAACTAGTTAAAATCAGTTAGTCGACAGTTTCAAACTTTATGAATATATGACTCATGTTTTTGTATAAAGGGACATTTTTTGCTCCATAGTTCCTATCCTCGTCTCTGTTTTTTTGATATTGGTATGAACCTTGATTCTTCTGAATGAATTATTAAGTTTTCGGATTTGAAACGTGTTTGGGGCTAGGCTTTGAACATATATTCCTATTCTTTGTGATTATTTTTATTTCATAAAGGAAACATATTTATTCTCCCTCAATTTTTGAGATATCGTCTATAAACTTGATCTCGTGTATGAACGATTATACGAAATCATAACTTTCGAAGAAGATAGTCAAAACTTCAATGTTTTGACAAGGGTGCAACTATTTTTGGTTGTTTGACCTTGAACCACATTTCTCAAAAGTCCACTTATCATAAAAATATTTTGTTAGAGAGGTTTATCAACTTTATACTTTGGGTTTTAATTTTTAATTTTTTTTTCTTTCGTTGACTTTGAGTATATCTGGTAGAATCGGTACATTTTGCTCTTGCCGTATAAATCAGGATTAGAGTCTGAGTGAGCATGAATGGTTATTTCAACACCTCAATCTATGTGATTTATTTTTTAGTTTCTGAGGTATATCTAGTAGAATCAGTACATTCTACTCTTGATGTAGCAATCAAGGCTAAAGTTTGAGTAAACACGAATGGTGATTTCAATACCTCAACCAACACAAAAATATTTTTCTATTTTTTTGAGAGATTTTCAAGGTTAATTTCGGTTTTCTTTTTGACATTTTCATTTTTTCGGTTTTTTTCTTCCCAAAGCATAGTGTTTCAAACCTTTATTTTTTTGATAAATGAATGACGAGGAGTCCTTTCTCAATTTCTGGCTCTTGATCTTTCTTTTTATGGGGTTTATTCCAGTTCTTTTTCTTTGGATAACCGCTTACAAACGAAAAAGAGCTTATGATCGATATCCTTTCAATCAGAGTCATTATGAAATCCTCAATTTTATTTTGAGAATATCACTCAGTTGGAAGCGATTTTTTTTTCTTTGCCCCTACTTGTTTCCTAAAATCCTTCGCATCTATTTTAGACTAGGATTAAGATTTGATTCCTTTCTCAAAAGATTTTACTTTTTCTTTTGAGGAAGGGACTAGGGAGTTTTATTTATTTAAGACCAGGCCTACAAACATGTAGGTTGCCTACATATCTTCTCTCCTTTATTTTTATGCATAAGAAGAATCAAGTCTATCATAGTTCAGACATGAGTCTTCTATCCATGGTGCAAGTTTTACAAAAATTGGGATTGAATTTTATTGAAATAAACTTCTTTTAAGGTCGAGTTTAGAACCGTTCTACGTGTAGCTAGATATTATACAAAATATATTTTAAGCGCGTTGAGATTGTTTGGTGTAATAAATTATTCGCCTACTATATTAGATATACGGATAACTCCTCTAAAGAGGATTTTCTTGATTAGGAATGGTCCTTCCCATTGGGGACAAAAAATTTCCTTAGGGTCTAGGAGTTCCCAAGTTCATTTAAGAACCAAATCACCTTTTTTGAGGTTTATAGGTTTCACCTTTCCATTGAAAGTGTCTAACATTCATTTTTAGTTGGCTTGAGTTTTACATAAAGTATTTAACCTCTTGTCCTCCATTAATCGAGATTTAAGCTAGTCTTTTTTAATCACATGAGTTTTCTAAGAGTATTCTTAGAGTTGGAATCTCGAATTCGAGGAATTTTACAACGTCATGCTATAAATTAGTGAGTAGGGAGTTTCGTCAGTTGAGGTTTGAGTAGTTGTATAATATCCCCATAAGGCATATAACAGTTTTTCATATCAGTCCTTATACGTGCTGGCCATCTTATTGTTGATCTTAATCACGTTTTTGTATGCCTCTTCGACTGCACCATAGGTTTGGGGTCCATAGGAAGATGACTTGTGGTTCTCGATCTTAAACTTGTTGAGCAAATACAACACTTTTCCTTGGAAGTGTCGACCATTGTCTAAAATCAGGGCATGAATGACTCCATATCTTACAATGATGGTAGTGTAGACAAAATTTACCACTTGAGATGATTTTAAGACATTGTAGGAGGCTACTTCAACCCATTTGGTGAAGTAGTTTATGGCTACTAGTATGAACTCATGTCCATTTAAAGTGTGGGAATAAATTTTCTTGATGATATCGATGTCCCATGTAGAAAAGGACCAAAAGGACCTCATATTATAGAGGAGCGAGGCATGAGTATGATTTAGGTTAACATAAAGTTAGCACTGATGACAGATTCTTACATAACTCACATATTCTTGTTCGAGGTTTTGCCAGTAATACCCTAAATGAAGTATTTTCTTGGCTAAAGTCATTCCATTCATGTGTGGGCCATATGTATCTGCATGTACTTCTTCCAAGATCTTTTTGGATTCAGGATTATCTATGAAAAGCATTTTTTGACCGTCAAAAGATCATCGGTAAAGTTTGTGGGAAATCTAATCATAATTGGTAGATAGTGGCACAACGCCTATTGTTCCTTTGCTCAAAAGTGTGAGAGATATTCTCCATATTCTATGTATTTTTTTTATCATACTAGGGTTTAGTAGAGTTCTCTTAGGAAGTCAATGCTCCCTTTTCAAAAGCAGGTCGTTGCTTTTATCGGATTTTTAGAGTTTGACTTTAATTCTATTAGGAATTTGAGTCATGGCTTCTAAAGTAGCTAGGGCATTCGCGATGCAGTTTTGCCTCCTTGGAGCATGAAAAAATTATATTTGATCAATTTGTTCATAATTTTGGTGATATGTGCGTGATAGGTTTTTAAGTTTTCCCTTTTTACTTGCCATGTGTCACTGGTTTGGGATATAACAAAGTAAGAGTCACCAACGACTTCTAGCTTGGTTTCCCCTTTTTTATATGCCAATTTGAGACCCAAGAGGCATGCCTCATATTCAGCTTTTTTATTGGTGACAAGATATTCTATTTTTATGGATATTGGGTTATATATCCCTTTCGGGTCAACTAACAAAATCTCAATTCCATAACACCACTTTCCAGAAGTTTTGTCAAACATCAGTTTCCATGTGGATGACGTAATACTCATATTTCTAATATAGGGGAATTCAAGTTCATCTTTTCACTCAACAATGATGGGTTGGTCAACTAAGAAGTCTGTAATAAGGCTTCTTTTGATGGACTTTTTTATGGTATAGGCTATGTTATATTTGGATATCATCATTATCTATTTGTATAATATATGTGAAAAAAGAGTTCGTTGGAATAAGAAGTGGATTGGATTTAGTCTTGATACCAACTTATTAGGGTGGGCTTGCATGTAGTGTCTTAATCTCTTTGTGACTCATGCTAATGCCCAACAAATTTCCTCGGTTATAGTGTAATTGAGTTTACATCCTATTATTCTTTTATTGATATAGTACACAGTTGTTTTGAGTTTATCCTCATTTTCTTGAGCTAATGGGCTTTCCATGATTGTGTTAGGTACAATAAGGTACAAAATTCAAAGAATGCCAACTATAGATGGCATGAGTATGGGAGAGGATTTCAAGTAATCCTTTATTTTTTTCAAACACTTGTTGATAGTTTTCGTCCCATACAAACTTTAGGTCTTTCTTCAGAAGCTTAAATATTGAATCGCATGTCATAATAAACTTACTAATGAATTAGATTTTTCCAAGAAATCCCCGGACCTCTCATTCATTTCGAGGTATCGGCATAACCGTGATTGCTTTTATTTTAGAGAGATCAGATTCAATTCCTCATTTGGTGATTAAGAAGCCTAACATTTTACCAGTTGTGACTCAATATACATTTGTTTGGATTGAGTCATAACTGATATTTCTTGATTCTCTATAGAAATTTCTCAAGGTTTTGGACAAGTACTTTTAGATGATATGATTTGATGATCATGTCGTCGACATAGACTTATACTTTCTTGTGGATCATGTCATAAAAGATCATAGTGGTTACCCTTTGATAGGTTGCTCACGTGTTTTTAAGAGTGAAATGCATGACACGATAACAGAAGGTACCTACTTCTGTTATGAACGTGGTCTTTTCCTTGTCTTGTGAGGCCATCAAAATTTGTTGTAATCTAAAAATTCATCCATGAATGATAGAAGTTCATGACTAGAATTGTGATTGACCAATATGTCGATGTGTGGTAATGGGAAGTGATCTTTAGTTCTAACTTTAATCAGATTCCGATAGTCCACACACACGTATTTTCCCATCTTTCTTTAGAATAGGAATTACGTTGGCTATCTAGGTAGGATAGTCCACTACCTCGAGCAATCTAGATTCTAGTTTCTTTTGGACTTCTTCTTCTATTTTGGTTATGACTTCATTCGTCTAAGCTTTTGTTTTATTAGCTTAACATCATGATAAAGGTTAATGTGATGTTGTGTGATCTTTGAATCAATTATTGGCATGTCCTTTTAAGACCAAGAGAAGACGTCCTTGTCGGATTTTATCAACTCAACTAACTCCAAACGTTCTTGCGAGTTTAAACTTTGGCCAATCAATATGATATGAGCAACGTCGGCCATGTTTAAATTAATTTCAATTGTCTTTTTTAGTGAAGAGACAATCTCATCCTCGTTTTCTAAGAAGTGTTTAGTTTCGAAGTTTAGATTAGAGTAAGAGGAAAGATCGTTTCTACTCATGTATTTGAAATCAACTTCTAGTGTTACATCGAAGGAGTTTATACATGTAAGAAAAGATGATCTAACGAGATTATTGTTCTCAAATTTCTTACAATGTAAAATATTTGATATCTCTTTGCATATGAGAGGAGAAAGAGTTTTATTTTCATTGATCAAAATATCGACGGATGATGAGGCATGAGTTCCACATAGACTTGAAGAGTTGACTTACTAAGTTGGATCAATGTTCATGGGATTCCGAACTAAGTTTTCCATGGCATCACTTCAATAGTTCATTCTTTTCCTAATCACACAAACAAAAGTTTTAAGATTATAAGAACAATCTGAAAAGATTTCGAGACCTGGAAAACATCTCTATAAATCTGAATTGGTAAAGGGTTTAGGGAAATCAAAGCATAAGGTCCTTTGTTCATCATGAATTAACTGTCCATTCAAGGTTGGCGGAACAACTATGCATTGTTTGGATATCCTTTTCTTGCGAATTTCTTCAAATCCTATAGGGACATATCCTAAACTATGGTGATCCATATTGTAACATGGTTGAGGAAATGATGGCATGCCATTTGCGTTTGGGTCTAAATTCATGCAAGGGAAATATCATATTTTGTTCATTAATTTATTAGAAAGGAGGCTAAATATATTAAAATCAGGGTTGTTGGATGAGTCCTTACCTTCTGGGAAGATTAGACATATCTCAAACCCTCTTACTTTAACCTTGGGGATGTCGATGATTGTAGACCCAATGAGTGTTGCGGTGTTAGTCTTACCATTGACCGTGATAACCTGGTCGTTGGCTATGAATATGAGTTTTTGATGCAGCATTGAGGCTAAAGTCTTGGCTTGGTGTAGCTATGGTCTTATTAAGATACAGTTGTAAAAAGGTTGCAAGTTGATTACGTAAAAGTCAACTTGAAAGGGTCTATTGACCACTCGGATGGGTCATTATTTTACAATGAGAATTGTCGAAACCTTTGACACACATGTTACATGGGAAGATCTTATCTCAGGATAAACCTATTTTTTCAAGGGTCATCCAAGGTCATATATTTGAGAGCGGATCCATTGCCTATTAAGACTATGAAGACGGATTTCCCTTCATTTGCACATAAATATAGAGGGCTTTAGCATGGTATGATTCGACTGATGGAAGATCCTTGTCTTCAAAACCCATCATGTTAAGCTAGGAAATGACATAAATAATTCCAACTAATTCCTCTGGGTAGTGCTGGAGGGTACATTAACATTACAAAAATAATAGATGACATTTTGGATTAGATCAATCATGTTTATATATGTTTCGACATTGTGGATTAGATCAAACAGTGTGTAATCGTCAAATGTCACTTCGTCAATTGTGATCATACTGACCTGATGACCCGATAATGGATTATTAGATATTTCAGGTTTGGCGATGACATTTTGATCAATCAAATCTTAAAAAATATGTTTAAGGGCACTATAACTATCAATATCAAGTCCATTTGATTGATAATAATCGCACCAAGCATTCTCATATTTCCCTAAGAGTGGTATGCTTGTTCTTGGAGCGAGGGGTTTGATAAGATTCTTGTCTTGGAGAATCTTCATATCTGACTCAAAATCATTCCTAGGTCGTCAAAGACTCTAGGAGGTTTGGGTGCCTTTGGAGATGTGGGTTTAGTAGGGGTGGATGTGCCCATCTTGGATGGTGGAGGTTTTTTTGGGCTCGCCTTTTGAGGAGGACGTTCCTGCCGGACAGTTGTTACCTAATGCACTTCTATATTTTCCTTCATCAGGAAATGACTTAAAGGTGGGTAAGCTTTGACTGATTTTCCCTCTCTTCTTTCTTTATCGATAGCCTCGTCGAGATTATTGCTGGCCATCAACAACTTTTTCATGTTTTGAAAGGTTTTGTTGTTTGAATCCAACATAATATTATTGGTCATGTTGTGTGAATCAAACAGAATATCCTCTATTAACGCTTTCTAAGATCATGTCGATTTTTCGTTGCTCGCTCGGGAGAGAATTAATTTCCTCGACGATAACTTTCTATCTTTCGATGAAAAAAGAGAATTTCTCATTTTCTCCTTGTTTATATTCTTCAACCACTTCTCTGGTCGTTTCAGATTAAGGTGCATAGAAAAACGTCCATTAAACGATGCGGCCAATTCCTTGATAGTTTGTAAATTCGCTACGTTTTTCCAGTGATACTAGCTTAGAGCGACGTCGTCGTGTTATTGGGGGAATAAGTAGAGAACTGTCAGTTTTTCAAGTCGCAATAAGGTCATTGTAGAAGTGTACATTTTATAAAAGACAAACAAATCGCTTTTTCCGATGTACATGGATATGAATGGTAACTTGATGCCCAATGGAATGACTACTCGTTCAGTAGTTTTCATGTCATCCTTCCAGTCATAATGTTCCTCAATGCTTTTTGCTTTATCCATTTATTTATCTAGGCTTGCATCTCTACTTAAATGGCTTGAACTTGAGCCATTTAGCGTTCATATTTTATAGAAGTTGGTTGTTTTACCATTAAAATTGGTCTCCTATGTGTTCTTATGGGGTTGAGTTCTTCCTTATGTATCCCATGTTGTGCTTGTGTGGTTGGGTCGAAATATTCGTCGGTGTTTTCATAGAAAGAAACTTCCTTTTGAGTTCGAGGATCAATAGGACAAGAATTTATGGGAGTGAATACAATTGGGATAGGTTGGGTAGGAAATTGAGAAGAATGCGTATTTTGGGATGTAAACAATATTTGCTGAAAGTTAATTATAAAAATAATTAATTTGAAGTTTAAATAAACTTTTAGATTTGAAATAATCACATTAAAATAAGATTTTTAGAAATCCATGTTTAAAACATTAGTTATTTGAAATAGAGTCGCGACTTGATTTTTAATTTTAAAATCAATAAAAAGGTATATGTGTTCAAACATATTTTAAGTTTCGTTTGGTTCGTAGGTTGGTGATACGGAAAGAGATTTGCGCTTCATTCTCCGTACCTATTTTTAAAATGATTTATACTTTATAAGATCTTGTCTTTTGAAAATTAGTTGTATAACAATTTATTTTAACCAATTACTCTTCTAGTACTAGACATGCACATGTTTTTGTATATTTAAAATTGTAATAACAATATTTAAATACTAGTACTTGTTGGTGATGGCGATTAATATGAAGGAAAATACCTGAAGAAGATCAGTATTTTAAGTCATTAGGGTTTACAAATAAATCCCAAACGAGCCCATATCAAAATATTTTTTATGGAAAGATTTAAAAAATATTTTAAAATCATTTCCTATTTTTTGGGATTTCTAGAAAATTATTTGAGATCCAGAAATTATAAAATTAATTTTGGAAATTAAAAAATGCAACTAGTCAGACCCTAAGACTGGTGTGCTCGGTCATGGATGTGGTTTTATCGGTCAGAGTCTAAGATCCTTAGTTGGGGTTCGGAGATCTTCTATCAGGTGTGGAAACCACTGGTCATGGGTTAGCCCCACTAGAGCAAACTTCATAGGTCCTAGCTACGGGAGTTCTCGGTCAGCTACGAGACTCCTCAGTCATAGGTTAGTATCTTCAATTGGACATCTCGGTCCTAGCCATAATTTCATGGTCAGAACTATTAGTTCTAGCTGGAACTCCTCGATCGGACCTCTCGGCCTTGGCTAGAATTCCTCGGTCGGACCTCTCGGTGCTCAAGAACATCAAAACTGCAGGTTTTTCATCTTTGATTGAGGCTTGAGTTCTTCGATCCAATGGCCTGGATAGCTTCACAAATCTCCCATGATCATTATGACCATTATCTTAATGTATGATTCAACTTGGATGATGTTCGATTCGTTCACCACATTTTTTAGACAAAACATTGGGTGTTTGGTTCTTAAGCTTTAATGAAGTGTAAGGAGCTTGTAAATAGCTTCTCTATACTTCATATGATTGATTGGTACCAAAATACGAACACTATATATTGTTTTGACCAATTGAAGAACTTAATTTTTTTTTTGTAAATTTTGATTTTAATCAAACATGATTGGGATGGATAAAAAACATAATCTAAATAGGTTCTCAACATCATTAAAAATATGTTGGGAAGCATTCTAGGCCACTTCTTGAGAAAAACAGAAAACTTGATTTTAAAATTTTCCAAATTAAATTTAAGGGTTTTTGTTTAAGATTGATTGATCGTTTTAATTTCAACAGAAAGTTTGTAAATGATCCTTGAATCGTTTTTCAATCATAAAAGTCAACAACCATGTAATATACAAACTTAGGAAAAATGAAATATAAAAATTTTAATTTCAAATTGGAAGATTAAATTAGAGGGTGACTGGAAGTTTAACAAGGATTAGAGAACACTCCTTATACCTTAGGGAACCTTTTTTTTATATCTAGATCCAAGCTTTAAGGCCTTATACAAATTTCTGAAAAACCAGAAAACTTGAGTTTTATTGGCGGATTTCTGAAAATTTCCGATTGAGTGCTTGAGAGTTGATCTCTCTTCCCTTCAGATTCATCAATGAAGGCTATTTATAGCCTCTCAAGGTTGGTTAATCGACCAACTGGGCTTCAATTAGTCAAACGCCCATTATGGTTGTTGGTGCAATCCATCATGGCGATCTTATATGTAGAGTGCTCATTTTATCTTTTCAACTGAGTTAAACGATTAAGAAGAGATGAAATTTCATATTTGAAAAATCAAAGATGGTTGCGGATGTCAATCCATCCGGTGTCGTGAGGAGACAAAGACACAGGTCAAAACGACGTCGTTTTGAGCTTTCGCATTGGAGCGTTGAGGGAGATCCAAATCGACGTTAGTTCTAGGTGCACGCGTGGTCATTGTGTGTTCCGTCCACGCTCAAGCGTTCCATCTGCGTTGGTGGAGACGACGTTTGAGTAGTCATTTGATGCTTTGTTTCTTCACGCAAGCGTCTTCTTCTGTTACATCGGGCGACACATTGCGTTCTTAGGCATTGGATGAGAATCTACACCTATCCGAGGGATGTTGTTTCGACTGTAGCGGTCCTTCTAGATTTCGGTAACACTCGATTACAAATTTATTATTTATTTTAAACTTGAAGGTTTATTTGAAATTGATTTTTCTTTTACCCTTTTAGCTTTGTTTTTAAATCTTTTAAAATATTTAAAATAAATATGACATTTAATTTGTCAATTTATTTTTGTATATTTTTGGGTTAAGTAATTAATTTATTTGGGATAAAAATGGATATAACATTTACCCTAAATTATTTATTTTAATCACCTTGAATTTTCTAAATTAAATTGAGATAAAATGGGTACAACATTTATCTCAAATTATTTTATTTATTTTCCTTGGTCATTATCCTTAATTAATTTAGGATATAGTTATCATAATAATTAATCCAATTAATTATTTGATTAGGTTTTAGCCTTGCAGTTAAATATTTTGATTTTATTTATTCAAAAATAATCAAAATAATTATTTTAAAATTTATAAATTGGGTATGAAATTTTAGTGCTTACATGCTCATATTTTATTAGAATTTATATTTTGTAATGAATTTTAATTCTTTGTTGAGATTAGGAGTAATAACTTAGTCTTTATGTCTTTTGATGTACTCTTATAAATAGAGACGGTGTAACCTAGGGTTACTTGGATCATTATTTTATGGAAAATCAATAGAATGGTCGGCTTCCCGAAGATGTAGGCACTTGTTGGCCTAACTTCGTTATATCTTGTGTTCTATATTATTTTTTTTTACCTTTTATCTCTATATCTTCTTTTATCGTGTGTTTAGATTATATATTTTCTCAATAAGTGGCATTAGAGTTGTTTTGAGACTATTTAATATAATCTATTTGTGAAGATATGATGGAAACCTTAATCATCATTGAAGAAGTTGTTGCAAATTTGTGCGTTTGTTGAAGATTGTTGGTTGTTTGAGAAAACGATAGTAGTTACAGAATAAATAGATTTTGTGAAGATTTGAGTTGAAATCTTCAGTTTCTAAGGTGATGTCAACGATCGTAAAATATTTTTCAATTATGAATGACGATGTCTTGAGAAGAAGAAAATGTGTCTTTTGTTCTTCTCGAAAGCGCCAATGGGCACATTTAACGAAAAGTGGTTGCGTAGGAAGCAACACTAGAACAAAGAAGATGAGGTTTATTCTTTTAACTTATTTTAATTTTAGACATATGGTCTATTAAAATATAAAAAAGAGAGAATATATGTAATGTAATGTAATGTAATGTAATGTAATGTAATGTAATGTAATGTAATGTAATGTAATGTAATGTAATGTAATGTAATGTAATGTAATGTAATGTAATGTAATGTAATGTAATATAATATAATATAATATAATATAATATAATATAATATAATATAATATAATATAGAATGAGTCTATCACGAATATTTGAAGCGATCAAAAACTAATCCTTTTTCTGTCCGTCTCATTTGTTTTTAGAAAACAGGTTTAAGTATATTTGATTCCAATTTTCACAATTAAAGTTTTGTTTGATTTTAAGCAAGTTCATAAAGCTTTGTTTGGCTTTGATCTTGGATTTGTTTGATATGTATTAAAGTTTGTTTGATTTGAATTTTTCAAAGATGAAGATTTATGATTTATCTCCTAAGAGTTTTGATATTCGTCAATGTGGAAATTGAAAATTGGAGTTGAAAAAGAAGGTGGTGTGCTTATTCGTTATTCCTGATTGTAGAAGACAGATGATGCAAATCTAAAGGGTTTTCTAATTAAAGTGGATGGCTTTAAGGTTTATTTATAAGAGTGTGGTTTTGATATGCGTGTATAAGGACATGATTCGGAT
Organism: Impatiens glandulifera; assembly: GCF_907164915.1. Taxonomy (NCBI): domain Eukaryota; kingdom Viridiplantae; phylum Streptophyta; class Magnoliopsida; order Ericales; family Balsaminaceae; genus Impatiens; species Impatiens glandulifera. Next base: position 22,316,135 of record NC_061869.1, read on the forward strand.
TTATATCAAATCTTGTGAGTAGGTTTTGTTTGGCAATATTTGGTAAAGTATGTATTATGATGCACTAATTATATACATGGTTTGTTAGATTCTTTCTATTTAGGATTTTGTTAGAAAAATGTGGACAACAAACGATACATATTCATGTTTGTAGAAAATTAGCTTTTGTTTTTTATAATCGATTGTTGTATTGGAATACATGTGTGACATTATTTGAAGCTCTTATTGACATACTCTTAGAGATAGTCATAAGTAGAAAATGTTTTCACTATGTTGAGGGATTTGACTTGATAATATTCTCAGCAAAAATGAGTTTGGAGAGATTTTATTTGGTAAAGAGTTATTGAATAAACATATTGGAAGAATTAATCAAGATGAGATTATATGTTTTATACTTGACAAAGAACATGATTGAGTATGGAAAGTTATTATCAAAAAGTTGTTTACCGATGAAAACATTGTCGACATGTTGATAAGGCAATCCTTCGGGCCAAAATTGTAAGATTATATTGAGTTGACGGGTGATTAAGGATTGATACAATTTTAGTTAACACACAATGTGAATGAAAGACCAAGAAAAAGAAGACTAGTGAGAGAGACTTATAAGTTGAGGTGGAGAAATTTTGAGAGAAAGTTTTAAATGGACCAAGAAGAAATTATTGCATTATCTTCTAATGTGAGAAGCTAAATAAGACCTTGAGTGAGATTCCTTGTCATGAAAAAGGGACTAGATAGGAGACTTAAGGCTTGTTTGATGTTTGGTTATTGGGATGAAACCCAGTTTTTATCCTAAAACACAAACATCATATCAACAATCTAATCATCAATTTAATCTATTTAAATACAAAAACTACCCCTCTCTCTCTAAGTCACCTTATCATTTCTCTCTCTAATCCACAATTCTCAAACATTCATCATATCCTCTTAACTCAAGGGTAAATTAGTCTTAAAATTTTAAAAATCAGTTTTTTCCTAGTTTTTATCAAAAAAAGGGTTTTTAAGGAGAAAACTCAAGTAAAATTCAAAAACCCACCTCCTCAAACAAGCCCTTAGTAAATTTAAAGGTGATGATTTTGTTACTTCTTTTAATTTATCTTAATTGTCCATTCATTGTGGATCATAGTTTAGATAAATGAGATAATTAATTTATCATCTTATTGAGTACATGAATGAGACCTTGAATGGAATTCTTAATCATGTAAAGGGGATAGATGAGAGGTTTAGTCAATTCAAATAGAAGGATATTCGCGATTTCTTACATAGAAACTATTAATAATCATTTGAAGCAATGGTGAAGACAAATGAAGAGACAATTAGTGAATATTGAAAGGATATTCTTGAATCGCTAGTCATTTTGAATTCAAAATCTAGTAGATTACAAGTTAATTGGTTCAAGAAGAATTATGAGATTCAAGTTAGTTGAGTGTACAATGTTCAAAGCAAGATGAGTGACACATGTTTTGTTAGATCTTGAGCATGAGAAAAGAGATGGCGTGATATACCTAATTATTTATTATGCAGTAGACGATAAAAGTTCTTCTTGGGTCTTCTCGCTTTCAATTGGTATCTTATTTTGAGGAGTAGACAATGGAAGTTCGTCTTGGGTGTCCTCGATTTTTGATAAATATCTGATTTTGAAAAAAAGACATAAGAAAGTTTTTCTTAGATTTCATCAGTTTTTTGGTTTCAGTTAGTTGTTAGACTTGTAAAATAAAACACTCAGATTGTGACAAACAAGGGTAAATATTATTTTGACATATAAAAAATGTTAATTCTAGTTTCTGCATATGTCAACGGGTATGAACAAAGATGGAAAGAGTTGTTGAATGTTTTTAGTCCTCGAAATAGCATAGTTGTCCAAATTTATTTGGTGTTATAAACTCTATAATTTCATCTTCTATGGACTTTTGAATGGAAGTTAATAATGGTTTATCTCGTAAAAGGCTCGAGCAGTGAAGATTGATCTATGACTCTTAACCTTTTAATGGCGTGATATACGTGATGATGGTGATCAATATTTTTCTAAGGACTCTTGAGTGGAAGTGGAGGTATGAAAATATATCTCATTAACGACTCGAGCAAATGTGAAGATTGAAGTGTCGAACCCACTTATTTTTTTTATGGAAATGTTGAGATTAATGGGTAAAACTTCTGTACTTCCTAAGCGACGTGAATTTCATCAAGGTGAAGATTTTTTAATTTGTAACTTATTCATCACATCGAAATATGCGCGGTATTCGCCAAAGGTGGAGATTGTTGGGTTTTGAGTCCATATTTTATTAGAGTTTATATTTTGTAATGGACTTTAAGTCATTAATGGTCTTAGAAGTAGTAGTTTTGTTACTATGCCCTTTGATGTACTCATATAAATAGAAACATTGTAACCTAGATTTACTTGAACCATTATTCCATAGAAAATTAATAGAATGTACGACACCCTGATGATGTAGGCATTTGTTGGCCAGACCTCATTATATTTTGTATTATTTATTATTCTTTATCTTTTTGTTGAAATTAATTATTTCTCAACCGATTCAACCATAAACCACATAAAGGAGACGTGTCAAAATTTTGTTGATGAAAGTTTTGTAAATAAGTAAATATCTGATTTTCTGAGTTTTTTCTTAGCTCTAAATTCGGTCGGTTGGAGGTATATATATTAATAAAATAATCATTGAAAACACTTCAACACTTGGGTTCAACTTTTATATAGAAGAGCAACATATATTAATTATGAATAAAAATCCTATCAAGCAACTATGACTCAAATTGTCAAGAAATGATAGAGAGAATTTGGTGAATAAATGACTTGACGCAATCTGATTAGTTGAAAAAATATTAAATTTATCTCTCTTTTCTCCCTTCACATTTATTTCGTTTTAATCAAATAAAATGATGTCCATCTCATTATCTCCTCTATCATACCTCCAAATTGTCTCAATTAAATTTATCTGCCTATTAAAAGTTCTAAAATAAAATAAAGATTATGCTATAACTATTGGTGAAAGTTCTAGAAAATTAAAAAGCAAGTAAAATGGGTGGCCATTGGATGGATGAGATCTAAATTACGATTAGACGAATATGGAACACAAAACATATATAATAGAACAAAATTAGAAGTCAAATGGAAAAAGAGGATACCAAGCTCAGATTAAACAATTTTCAGTTACCTATTATTTATGAGATCCTTCATCTTATTCCACGGTTGTGCAAATCTAACAACCTCTTTTGCTTGATTAGAAGGGACCTAAGGTAGACATGCAATTTCAGGCAACAAAATAAAAATGGTTATAACATAATAATTATAAAAACTCTATTACTTAACCTCATCAACTTTTCTAGTAAGTGTAGCTTTCAATCACTTCTTAGGCGGCTCAATCTTTTCTGTGGGAATCAAGCAAGGATTGATCGCACCATTGGAGTTATTATCCATCAATATAAACACACATTGGAGTTATTAAACATAAACAAAAGAAATAATAAGAATATTATACAACCCTAAACCCAAACCCTAAACTGACCTAAATAATAGAACGACGAGACAATGATGAGTAGAACTGATGCGGGTTGAAACGGGACTAACGAATGAAGTTTCTCAAAATAAGGGTCAAAATTAGAATTTATATACGCTTAAGTGCGAGCATTATAGATGTGCGAGAATCGTGTAATTCTTGTATGATATGTGCGAGCATTACATGATTCTCGCATTTGTAATGCTCGTATGATGATGTGCGATCATTACATGATTCTCGCATTTGTAATGTTTGTTCATCAGCAATGAATGTGTTATCGGGGCAAGAACGGCATTTCATAGGGCGAAAATGCCCTTTTTGCAAAGTTTATCAAACGTGGGCCTTTTTTAGAATTAGGCCTATTATAAGGGTCATTTCATCAAATTTCCCATAAAATTTGGAATGTGTATTGTATATACAAATGCCGATATATTTAAAAATGTTAATGCAAACTAATCGTAGTAATATACATATATTAACAAAGTTAATAAAGAAATTATTGCAAAAACTTGGGGCTATTAATAAAAATATTAATGTAAATATTGTTGGAAAATTATACTAACCAAGGTTAGCATAAGTTTAACAGAATAAGGGATTTTCTGTAGCATATTTGGTGTTAGTGCTAATATCTATAATGAGAAACATTAGTGTACTTGTTATTGCAAATTTGCAAATGCCTTATTTGTATTGTTTTTGGTATATTTGCAGATTTTGTTACGAACCTTTCAAATAATGTTAAAGTAATGGCTAAAGTCATTTTTTAACGTAGAGAATGTTATTTTGCACTTGTTACAAATCGACAGTTTTTTTGTAATAATACGTCACTATTGGTGAAAGTTGAAGAAACAGAACAATCATTCGAGTAATTCAGACCACATTCATAAACAGTAGTTTTTGATAAGTTTATTCGTCTATTTGAAAGCATTACGACAAGATATAATTGTTATTGGTGTTATTTTCTTTACCATTAAAGCAATACAGACTGGATGACTAAGTTGTTATTGTTAAAATTCAACATTGTAGCATTACACCTGAACAATATCATCCTATGATTTAATTTATTATTTTATTATGGTGAAACATTCCTTTGAAGAAAATATACATGCAAGATTGGATTTAATATTGAGAGATATATATTATACAAATATGTCATATATATAACTACAAATGAATGAACTTGATTCATAAAAAACAATGTTTCATCTTGCAACAATCTCTGTGATGGTAAAATCATTGGATGATATTTGGGTTCCTTGATTCAATAAACAACTTTCCGGGGTCACATAATCTCTTTTTATCGAAAAAGCAAGTGTTTTTGGAGTTTTGATAGCAACGGTTTCATTTCTAAGCATAGATGAAATTTCAAGCATAGATGGTCTATCGCTCGCACATTCTTGAACGCACAAGAGAGCCACTTGCAAGAACTTTGTCAATTTATACGTGGAAGTAGTATCATCTAATGTTGTATCCATGAACTCTCTACCTCTATCTTCTCTCCATAGCTTGTATGCCTGAAATCAGTTGAAATTGTTTGATATTATGACCTTTATCCAGTTTATTGATGATGTTATAAGTTTGAAATAGCTTACATATTCTAGAAAACTGAGACTCTCGTCGGCTCCATATAAGAAATTATTTGATTTGCCACTTATGATTTGCAAGATTAAAACCCCAAAACCATATACATCCGATTTAGTTGAATAAATACCATGACTTATGTATTCTGGTGGAATGTATCCACTGAAAATTATGACAAATGAAAATTAATTACGCATTAAATAATAAAAATAAATATGAGGAGAAAATGGATAGTTTTACTTACTAAGTTCCAACAACATTATTTGTTATTGCCTCAAACTCATTTTCTTTGAAAATTCTAGCCATCCCAAAATCTGATATCTTCGGTTTCATTTGATTGTCGAGCAAAATATTGCTTGCTTTGATATCTCTATGAATCACGGTCATTCTTGAGTATTCTTGAAGGTACAACAATCCTTGAGTGATTCCTTCAATTATTTGAACACGTACTTCCCAATTTAGTAGCAATCGTCTTCTCGAATCTATACGTAAATCAATAAGATATAAAAACTCTTTGAAACATGAAATATTGCTTTTCATTTTTGTTACTAATACTCACCAAATAAGTAATGATCTAAGCTTTTATTTGGCATAAATTCATATATTAGCATCTTCTCTTCCTTCTCTAGGCAAAAACCCATAACCTTTACTAAGTTGACATGTTGTAACTTAGCTGTAAATATGACCTCATTCTTGAATTCTTCAAAGCCTTGTAATGAACTCTTTGAAAGCCTTTTGACCGCAATTTCATGCCCACTCTTTAATTTACCCTAGAAGTACTTACAAATATGTTAAAAAACCACATAATGTTATGCATAGAACTATATTTAATATCAATATATTTAGCCAAATCAGGCAATAAATATAGTATTATGAAGAAATTATTATTTGTAATATTTTTAATTGATATTGGAGTTGATATTTGAAAGAATTTTCATTTTTTGCAGAACCCATTTTGGGTCCTAAGTAAAATTATAAATGATGTGAAGCTCTTGACTAGAGAAATTGCAAGCCTAATAATCGGTGTAGCCTCTTCAATCATATTCCTCTGTGTCTAGACTAAGTGTGGAAGAACTTGAGAAAGTGAGGAAAAAATTTATATATGGAAGAGAAAAAATTGAGATAATGTGACATGGTTAAGAATGTTAGAATTATCCTAATTAGATCCTAATTTAATGTGTGAGAAATTAAAATCTGAATGCGGCGGAAGCGTACCTTAATTAATCGCATGAATCTTCTCTTTACTTGCAATAGAAAAAGTCTTTTAATCTCTCTATCTTTAGACTTTCTTTATGTGGAATGGTTCTTCCAATTGATGAGTAAGTCAATAGGTTTCTCTCTCTGTTGATGGGGATGCAAAGAGGAATTGACGTTACTTCAAATGGGGACCATTACCGTTACATATAACCAACAATAAATTAGTTATTATAGTTTGACAATTTCTAATTTAGCCCCTTCATAAAATTAGAAATGTCACTTAGGTATCCTCACTTTATTTTCATGACAAATACACCCATAAGCCATAAACTTAATTTCACATTAGATCGCATTATTTTGGCTTATATTAAATATGGCACATGCACAATTATTTATTATACAAGTGACCCTAAAAATTCCAACAATCTCCCACTGGGTCACGTATGTACAAAAATAAATGTATCAACCATAATGCGCCTGAAGTTTTATGTCATCTTAATCATATGTTGTATAAACAATTTTATCAATTAATTATATCAATATAGGACCAAAGAGCTCGTCGTTGTATTTAAGCACAACTAGACCCAACAATGATCACATAAATCAATACAATTAATTGACAAATCATATCATGAATGTGAGGAATGAAAATTTCATGCAAGGTGATATTTTCATGTCAATTTTCAACTGGTCCTACTTAACTTTAGTGAGATCATACTTTAAACATAATTATACAAAGTGTAATGAACTGAATAATACTTAAGTTCTGATCAGAATAAAAACTTTATAAATATCTATAAAATAATTAAACTGGAAGATGTCAAAATTACAAACTCCCACTGAAGTTAGAGATCGTTGATCTCTACAACACTCATACGAGCAATATCCTCATGAAAGATATTAGATGATAAACTTATTGGCATGAGGTTCATAACCATAGAGTTTGTACATATATATTTTATAGAAATTTATCCACTTTGTATCATTTATTTCATAAAATAAACTTGATGTCAAAATCACTTAATTTGATGCTTAGTAACATGTTATAAATTTCGCTGCAATAGTGGATGACGCCATAAGTGTTTGTTTGACACTTCTTCAAGAAATGACAAAACCAGCTAGCGAAAAATATTATCCGAAGTATATTTCATACTATTTTGGCATCTCGTAATATCGGAGTTAGAATACTAAATGATCTCAAGACTTTCCGACTTTCTATATGTGAGCATTTAATTCTTAATTCTTTTCAAATATCTCGTAAGTATTGGCTACTTAATGTCAAGCAAAATTTGTGACAAACAAAATGTCACCCATAATAAAAGCATAAATAGTCGTTTACTCCCACTGAACATGTGTTACACAAATAATCAATTAAATTCACCTCAAAACCAAAAGAGATAATTATTATTTTGTAAAATTTGTGGTATCACTAACGAGATGCTTCTTTAAGTCTATAGATGAATTTCTTTAATTTGCAAACCATATTAATTTGGTCTCTCGACACAAAGTATTCTCATTGCACCAAATTATTTTTCAATGTCTCTATTGAAAAACCCCTTAACATCTACTATGGTGAAGCTCCATATCAAAATATGTAACGGGTACCATAAATTGTTCTTAAAGAGTAATTCAATTAAATTGGATTGTCATAAAGACACTTGATTTTGAGGTTGTTGAGTTTGTACTTAATGAGTTTGATCATATTGTCTTGTTACTCTTGATTTTTGAACATTATCCTCAATATCAATAAAATCCTTATAAAAGTCAAAAAAACACTTGAGATATAAATCAAATATTCCACAATAGAATTATTGATCTAAATCATTTTTAAAGACACAATCATTTCTCCCTTCAAACTCAATATCCTCAAAACAAATATTGCAGTCTCGTCTAAAAAAAAACTATCTTTAACTTGACATAATAAAAAATTATAGTCCTCAATCACTTAGAATATTTAATAAAATAGTTGCTCACATTTATAAACTTAAGTAACAATTAAATTCAAATAATGATTTATCCCATCTCAAAATACTTAATGTAACATTAATATCAAGTCTTTGGACAGTAATATTAATTGCTAATAGTATTTTGGTGTAATGATCAAACATTAATAATAAGACATGTCAAATAATCAATCTATCTTTGGATGAATTAATTATTTACATAAATAAGACTTTATAATTATTACATATTTATCATCACAAGTATTAATGCAATTCTGTCAATTAATTATCAGCCTTTGGGCCAAATAATATAATCACATGAATTACACAATACTACCATTCAAAATTGTCTTGAATTAATTTCAACAAACATTGTCACTTTGGTGATTATTTGTATCAATCAATACAATCTAAATAATGAACAATAATATCATTATTTTAAATTTAAATGTCATATTATTATATATAACCCAAATCAATAATATATATTTTTCCAAAGAAACATATAATTTATTTTATTATAAAAAATAAAATTATAACGTAAGTCAAATCTTACTTCTTGAATTTGAAATTTGTAATATCTTATATTAATTAAATTAAATAATAAATCTTCAAGATTTATTTGACCAAATTTCAAATATTAGCCTAAATCCAATTATTAATAATCATTATTAACCTTAATCTTTTAATCCTAAAATAAAGGATATAATTAAAATTTTATTATATATTGATTTATATATATATACACTTAAACTTAAATTAAACTTAAAGATTATTCCTTAATTCTCTTTTGATTTATAATATATATTATATATTATTTAATCCCTTAACAACAAATATCAACCGTCAATTTAAAACATTCAATTTAAAACGGTTAATTTAAAACGGTTAATTTAAAACAGAGAATTTCTCCCTTTAACGATAAAATCTAAACTTTAAAACAGAAAATTCCTCTTTTAACTAGAAAATCTAAACGAGAATCTAATTATCATGAATCTAAATCTAGTAAATATTATTAAATAATATCATAAATCTTTATATTCTTTAATCAGTTATTCTATATTATTGGAAAAATCAATATATCCATATATTCCGAAATCAATATCCATATATTCCGAAATTATGAGAGAGAAAATTAGAATATTGAGATCTTATCTTAATAATCATAAAATTTAAATATCCCTTAATTTATCGTCAATCAGTATATATATATAATCCGACTAACCTACATGCTTTTAAATTATCTACAAATTCAAATTATATATAATCAATATAGCATATATCATTCCAAAGAATCCAAATATCCCAGAATCTAGGGATCTTATCTTAATAATATAATAACTAGTCAAATAGATAATTATAATATATCTTAAATCTATCGTAAATCTTAATTAATCTTAATTGATATATAATCATTCCTATTTAATGAGACTTACCGAGAGAATCTAAATATTTATAAATCGATAAATCTTTATATCTTTATACCAAATTAATATATATATATATATATATATATATATATATATATTCCTAATAACATGCTTTTATTTTTATTATGAATTGCATGCCTATATAATTTTTTCACATAATTAAATTAGGATGGCTCTGATACCAATTGTTAGAATTATCCTAATTAGATCCTAATTTAATGTGTGAGAAATTAAAATCTGAATGCGGCGGAAGTGTACCTTAATTAATCGCATGAATCTTCTCTTTACTTGCAATAGAAAAAGTCTTTTAATCTCTCTGTCTTTAGACTTTCTTTATGTGGAATGGTTCTTACAATTGATGAGTAAGTCAATAGGTTTCTCTCTCTGTTGATGGGGATGCAAAGAGGAATTGACGTTACTTCAAATGGGGACCATTACCGTTACATATAACCAACAATAAATTAGTTATTATAGTTTGACGATTTCTAATTTAGCCCATTCATAAAATTAGAAATGTCACTTAGGTATCCTCACTTTATTTTCATAACAAATACACCCATAAGCCATAAATTTAATTTCACATTAGATCACATTATTTGGCTTATATTAAATATGACACATGCACAATTATTTATTATACAAGTGACCCTAAAAATTCCAACAAAGAAAATCTAACAAAGGCAGCAAATTAAAAAGCCATTGTTAGTATGCATAGGAATTGACTCTTATCCTCAAATTCGACTAGGGATATTTTCGATCAAATATTGTTGAGCAAAGATGACTATGGTGAGGGGTTTACAAGAGTGGTCGAGAAGATTGTAAACGACCAAGAACTTTAAAGCGAAATGAACTATGCGAGTAGGAGAAAGTGTCCAAAACTAATAAATAAAGGGTATTTAGAAAAATGTCGACCTTGGTTATTATGAGATTCTAGACCTCATAAAGACTCTATAAAGGAGGAAGAAGATAATGAAAAACGGTACCCTGGCATTTAGTTTGGGCTTTGCCCTAATGATGAGACCTAGAGCCTAAAATGTGGAAGTTTGGGACATGCATTGCTTAGATATGTTGAGCCGAAAAGTTGTGAACTTTGGTAATTGATCACGTAGTAATATTAGGGAGCTTCTGTGGAGTTTGTCTAGAATGAAATTAAACGAATTGAGAAGAGCGATATAGATTAAAAAAGTGTACGCTAGCAGCGACATTAACTATGCCCGTAAAAGAGCTGAAAGACGACCTTACAAAGAAGACGACGCAAAATTTTATAGACTACCCCGTATTCTTTGAGATTTGTTGGATATTCATGATTGAATGTGATGCTTCAAGTTTTACTTCCATATGTCCTTGTGTGATTACTCTTTTCATGGTTTGTTGAGTTTGATCACTTGGATAATTTATGATAATTAATGTCATAATATAATGAACTTTTGAATAGGTTTCTAGATTTGATTGTGATCTTCATAAGTTAATGTATTAATGAATTAGTTTTACCGTCTCAAAATAATATTTATTTTCCTAAATTTATGAAGAAAAAAATGTCTCGATTTAAGTGAAGAACGTGTTATCTCCTATGTTAGAAAGAAAATGAGAATTTTTTTTTGTAACCTTATAAACTGGTCCATAACCGCCATGGCCAAGCTTATTTTCTTGTGAAAAGCTTTTTGTGGCAGCTTGAATGGTTGCAAAGCTGAAGACTTTTAAGTTTGGAGTTTGAGTACCGTTGTCCATGTCCATCAAACCAATCTCATTACTTGATATATCTGTATATCTTTCATCTTCTTCTGAAAATACAACAAACATTAAGATCACTTTATAAGAAAATCAGCATATTAAACTATTTCATAAGATTTTAAAATGATGTTTTTTAGGGTACTGTATGAGTTGAAACATCTATGATTTCATAAATTTCTAATATTAAAGTTTATATATATATATATATATATAAATGATTGGCAACACTACTTTGGGTGAGGGATTCGTACAGCGAAAGTGACATCACTGTTATACGAAAGTGATCTCGCTATTATACAAAAGAGACTTCGTTGTTATACAAAATGGACGATGTCTCTTTTGTATGACATCGATGTCACTTTCGTATAACAACGAGGTCACTTTCGCTGTACGAGTCGCTCCACAAAGTAGTGCCCACTCCATAAATAAATAAATAAATAAATGGTAAATAGTTATGAATAGGACAAGGTATTATAAGTTGAAAGAGTTATATGTTGTTACTATTAAATTATAAAAAATGGTATAAATTATATATATATATATAGTTTAAAATTGGTATTTTTAAAAGAGGTAGTATAAAAAGAAAAAAAGTAATTTTATATTTTTAATTAATTAAAGTGAAAATATGAATTTAAAATTATTTTTATATAATGAATACTTAATTAATAATATTCTCTTAATTTATTTATTATTAAAACTTATTTTACTATTATTATTTAATTTTTTAATTATTATATTTAAAAACTAAAATAATTTTAATTTAAATATAAACAGTTAATTATGTTTATTTAATTTAAATATTATTAATAATTGTAATAAAATAAAAATAATATACATTACAAAGCATAATTAATAATAATTGATTGAATTATCATTATAAAAATATATATATATATATATATATATATTAATTATAAAATTGGCGACTATTTAAAAAAACAAATATACTATAAAATTATTATATATAATAATAATAATAATAATAATAATAATAATAATATAAAATACAATTTATTTAATATATTATATAATAATATTAATAAAATATATAATGATAAATTAAAAATTAAACAGTATAAGAAAAGTTTTATATAGACTATTATAATTTTATACTAAATATGAAAGGTAAATTATAAATAAAACCTAATAAATATGATATTAAAACTACTTTGTTGATATAGTTTCTATTATAATAACAGTGCTATATAGTTTTTAGCATATTAAATTATATCTCAAGGGAGTGGGTTCGGATCTTAATATTTGATAATTAAAAAAATTAAATAAATAAATAAATATAAACAAATTACCTTTAGACATTTGGCATCTTCTCTTGTAGTAGAACCAACCAAGAAATCCAACGAGAAGAATGGTCGTAGTTATTGTGGGTAGTATAATCATTAATACATTATTAATCCTACCACGCGGTTTCTTCCGTTGACTCTCATCTTCTACATTCACATATGATATTGTAAATGAATTTATTCTAAAATTTGTAAAAAATAAAAATAAAAATATTTCTTACATGCTTTATTAATTTATTACTTTTATTGCTTTCAAGATTCAACAAATAATAACTAACTTGAACACAATAGTTGTTTTTCCATTTTATTTAACATTTATTTTTTGGAATCAAAGAAAATTATGAAATAGCTAAGAATAAATTAATAACATAATTATATAAAGTACATTATAGTTTAATAAATAAGGATATCATAGGAAAAAGAAAAAGAGGACACCGATCTCATATTTTTTTTATTCTTAACATTAACGTTGGTGACATATTTGTAGTAAGTTTGATCGATTTATTTTGATAAATGGTGAAAAATTCCTTATAAATATTTTTCTAAGAAATAACATATGTAATTATTAATTTAAAAGAATTGATGTTGGAGTAGTGATGTGTGACAACAATAAGACTCAAATAATATAATCTAATATTTATTTCATTAATCTGTTATTAAAATATAAAAAATACTATTATTTATTAAACTTAAAATATTATACAATATGAATATTTTAGTTATAGCTTACATAATCACTTATCATAAAATAATATATCTTTTAAACTAAAGAATCACAATTTGTTTGAAATGTCGACCCTAAATCAAAAACTTAATTGATTTAGATTTGAAAAGATTTAAACTATTTCAATTAAATATGTTTGTCAACTGTCAAATTATATATATTTAAAAATAATTGAAATGGGAAGATTTAATGACGCTAATAATTTTATTGACATGTTTTGTTTTTTTTACGGGCTGTATTTTGTGTGTGGCTATGATGATCTTAATTTTTAATTATAATGATTTTAATGAGAATTGAACCTGAAAATTTTTGATTCTTCAATAATATTTCTTTCCTAATACAGGTAGCATCGAATTAACCCTAATACTAACATATCAAAACAAACAACGCCCAAGATTACGTACCAGCTGCTCGAGAAAGGGTCCAGTTAGCATCTTCATAATCAATCTGTGCAGCATAATATCCCATTAAGCCTCTCTCTTTTGCATAGTTAACTTTAGCCCGGACAGCTTCCACATCATCATAGCCTATCCATGTTGACCCTATAGCGACGTAATTCATAACATAAGTTGAATTGTAAACTTTAACAACTTTTTTCTCCCCATTTGACCTAACATACTCCTTCACATCCTTGTAGCTTATCCAACCACTATCTCCAATACCCCTTCCATTAGCCGGCCCATTAACCGGAGCTCCTATCCCATTAATCTCCTCATTCTTCAATTTCCAAGCGTAACCATGATAAGGAATGCCGAGGACTATTCGGTTTGCAGTCAATCCCAAGTTGATCCAACTTCTTATCACTTGATCTGCACTCATACCATTCGGATTAGGATTGTAGAGTGATGCATGAGCGCTCGTGGTGTTCGCATTGTTCGGGAAATATGTATCTGATAACGATGGCAACAGATGGACCCAATCCACACCATTCATGATCGAGTCAATGCTATATGTTAGGTAGTTGAGGAGGTATGGTGAATGTCTAACATGTAGGGTTAAGATCAGGTTAGTCTGGTTGGAAACCCTAGCCTCATCTATGATGGCTGTTCGCCACTCGTATAGGAGACTAACCAAGTTGGTTACATTGGAATCATCACCGGGAGGGGACAAAAGGTAATCGAGACCCTCGAAGCCATACAATCTTGCTAGTTTTATAGATGATTGAATAAAGGAGGCACGATATGTGATATTATCCATCATTGAAAAGTATAGGGAAAAGTTGGAATTCCATCCACCGATGGACATTAGGGTTACAAGTTTTGGATTCTTTTTTTTTTACGATGCTCGAGAAGTTAGAGAAGAATTCTTCCTCTTTAGGAGAAAGAAATATTTGGTACATTGAATTAGTGTTGAGAATTTGGGCAAAGCCACATGACATGTGAGTGAAGAGAATTGAGTTTATGTCATTTAGGAAACTAACCGGCTTATCTGTATTGACCTCATAAATTCCGCCGCGGATCAAATTTTGTTTCGCTCTTGAGAATTGTAGTCTTGATGAAGATAGTATTAATAAGAATGAAAAGATTAAAGCAGAGTTTGTATTATCCATTGAAGAACTATAGAAAATTGGAAACTGATATTTCTTGCCATTCAATACTATACTAGGGTTAGAATATATAATGGTGCATAATAATTAAGTAATTAAATAATAAAATATTAACTTATTCTCTCTAGCTCACAAGTGGAAGCTTCCTTCATTTAATTAATGCGTGGAAATAGTCATTAAATTGACATTTTTGTTATTAAACTGTATACCTAAACTAGTGCTTTTCCTTTTTAAGTAAAATGTTTTATTTTGTAATATTCATTTTGTGTTTTAATTTTTGTTTGAAGTGAAATATTCAAAAAGATCAAATTATTTCATAGATTCACGATTTTTTTAAAGATATTACAGAAGTAGCAAAAATCTCATAGAGTAGTTCAGTACATGCAAGTATAAAAGAAGTAAATAGTGACATAGTTAGCTATATATGGTTGAAGAATTTGTAGCTATAGGACAAAAATGAAAAGAATATTAACATAGGGAGGGAAATAGCAACAGGAAAAATTGTCGTCACTCGCCATTGCTCAAGGGCTTTTAAAGTTATTGGAAAATTGGAACGTAATTAGCGATGTTTTATGTATCCATCACAAATGAATTTTAGAAAACATAAACTTAAGTGAAAACGTTAAGTATTTTCGAACTCATAGCTTTGCAGATATTTATTGTTGGGTCAAATTATTTTGACTAAGTGTTGAAATAATTTAACCATTGAGATTTTGATGATGAAATGACTTATGAGTTTTGATGCAGGTGTATTGAATTCATATTTCATAAGACTTTGCTCTAATGAGGGTCATTAGACCGATTTTGGCATTAGATGCATAGAATTAGACGTGCAGTCTAACTCAACGGAGTTAGACTTGCAGTATAATGAATGCATAGAATTAGACGTGCAGTCTCAATGGAGTTAGACGTGCAGTCTAATGAATGCATAGAATTAGACGTGCAATCTAACTCAACGGAGTTAGACGTGCAGTCTAATGTATGCATAGAATTAGACGTGCAGTCTAACTCAACGGAGTTAGACGTGCAGTCTAATGAATTCTCGAATTAGACGCAAGTCTAATGTATACGGAATTAGACGTGCAATCTAACTCAGCGGAGTTAGACGTGCAGTATAATATATTTGCAATTAGACGTACAGTCTAATATGTGCAGAATTAGACGTGCAGTCTAACTCAGTGGAGTTAGACGTGCAGTCTAATATATGTGCGGAATTAGACGTGCAATCTAACTCAGTGGAGTTAGGCGTGCAATCTAATGGATTGTGAAAGTTAGACGTTAGTCTAACTCCTTTAGACAAGTCTGAGGTAGAACCGAATTAGACGTGCAGTCTAACTCAGTGGAGTTAGACGTGCAGTCTAATGGTTATTAGATAATTAGATGTGTAGTCTAATTAAGTGAAAGTTAGACGTGAGTCTAACTATTTCAGACAAGTATGCGGTAGAATCGGAATTAGACATGCAGTCTAACTCAGTGGAGTTAGACGTGCAGTCTAATGGTTATTGGATAATTAGACGTGTAGTCTAATTAAGTGAAAGTTAGACGTGAGTCTAACTCCTTCAGACAAGTCTGAGGTAGAACCGGAATTAGACGTGCAGTCTAACTCAGTGGAGTTAGACGTGCAATCTAATGGTTATTGTAATTAGTGTAAGTCTAATTCTATTAGACCAAGCGGTCTAATAGACTCTGCTATTAGAAGGGGATGTTTGGTTTCATTAGACTGATTTTCACAATTCATCTAACTGAAATACGTCTAATGTTCAACGTAAGTAGTATGCTTGAAGCTAGCATCTGCCTACCCACGTGCTATAGCTGTACCCTACTCCTGCTCCACTTTCTAGTGAAGATTAGTACAATAGCTATATGCAATCAACCAACGAATTCCACGTAAGAGAATTTTCCTCATTTTAGTTGTTTTGCAGGTACATTTCTGATGGAATATTCGGCGCACTACCAATGGTGTACGTCCACGATCCTTGTGCTCAGAACCTGCTGTGTACTATGGAGGCTTTCCAATGGAAGAGTTCCACGTATCATTCTAAAAGATTCGACCGTTAGCTCCTGTTTAGTATTTAACAAATCTCAAGGACAACGGACAATCTGCCTCACGAACTGCCAATCTCTCAATCATCTTGCTTACTGAAATTACAGAGAATTCAAGCCTTTGAATATTCATACTATGAAGCTGCTTTCTGATTGTATTGTGTGTGAATTAAGAGAGAGCTAGAATCAAAAATACCTTTAGCTGAGTGATATTCTTCATCTTGTAATTGAACAGAAAGTGTTATGTTCAATAGTGAGCTAAGTGTGTGTAAAATGTATTTGATTCGAATCATATTATAGTGAATCCTTCCGGTGGTTGGAAGAAGGGGTGACGTAGGAGAGTTTCTCCGAACATCCAGAAACAAACTGATGTGTTCTTTCATTTCTGTCATCTTTTCATATTTCATCTTGAGCTTCAAACCCAAGTAAACAATTCCTCCTTGAATCTGTTTCAAGTGTTTGTGTAGAATAGAAAGCGAATTAAATCCCTAACATGATTTCTTTCAAACCGTTTTTCATAAGCCTTCATCCATATTCAGACCCCCATCTCTATTGATAAAGTCGATCCTATCAATTGGTATCAGAGCCCTGTTTCTATTCTCAAGCCTTTCCTGAAATATGTCGACCATAACCAAAGATGCCAGTGCTACAACCATTCCAACTTTCTCTCGAGAAAACTACATTATTTGGAAGAAAAGAGTTCATGCTCATCTCTCTTCTCTTCATGATGACATGTGGAGCGTTGTCACAGAAGGTCCTATCAAGATTGATAAGGAGAAGGCTGACTGGACCGCTGATGAAAAGAGGCAGAACAACCTCAACAATATGGCTCTTGATGTTCTGTACAGATATCTCGATGACAGCATGTTCAACTACATTATCGAATGCGATACTGCCAAAGAGGTCTGGGACAGACTCACCCAACTGTGTGAGGGCAACGGGAAAACCAAGGAAAACAAGATCATGGTTGTCACTCAACAGTTTGACATCTTCAAGATGCGTCCTGGTGAAACAATGAACGATTTCGACACCAGATTCAGCATGATCGTCTCCTCTCTGTCTATCCTAGGCAAAACCTATAACAACCGAGAGCTTGCTATCAAGTTCATGCGTGCTCTTCCAAGGAAATGGGACATAAAGACAATGGCGATGAGAGAATCTAAAGATCTTAACAAGATCTCTCTCTTTGATCTCTTTGCTGATCTCAAGGCCTATGAGTTCGAGCTGAACTGTAGGATGGAAGAAGATCAACCCACATCCGTTATTATTGCCAAGGCGCTGGTGACTGCTGAAGAGCCACCAACCGCTCCGGATGTGAAGATGGCGGCTCAACAGCTGAGCAGCGATGCCATGTCTCTCTTTGTGAAGAAGTTTGGCGACTTCATGAAGAAGAGCAACTCTAACTCAAACTCTTCAAATTCTAATGACAATAAAAAATCTAAAGCTAATGTTACTTGTTTTAACTGTGGTATTAAAGGTCATTATGCATCGGAATGCCGAAAGCCAAAACGTGAAGATGCCAAGGATAATGGAAAAGAGCTGAAGGATCTTATGGCAGGTGACGGAAAGAACAGAGGAAGCAGCCGTGGCTCCTATTTTTCATCCATTGAAAGTGATGAAGAAGAGGTGGCATGCTTCATGGCAAGAACTCAGGAGACTGAGGTATTTGACTTCTCTTCCGAAAGGTTTTCAAGGGAACAACTGATAGCTGCACTAGATGACATGGTCATTGAGTACAGAAAGCTAGAAGAATCCCTAAATGAAACTAAATCTTCACCAGATGTAAACAAACCAAATCTGTCTCAAGCTAAAGAGTCAAATGCTTTTGAAAAGAAAATTGAAGAGATCTCATCTGAGAATGATATGCTCAAAGAACAGATTCAAACAATTTCATCTGAAAACAAAAGGTTAAACTATGTTGTCTGTGTATGGACAAGGTCTGGAGATGCTGTCAAACATCAGATCAGCATGTTGAAACCTGCTGAATCTAGATCCGGATTGGGGTTTGATAGCAATAACCCTAACCTGTCATGCAAAAAGTCCAACTCATCTGACAAACTTAAGCCAATAAGTTTTGTCAAAGGGAGTATGACTAACATTGAATCCGATCCTATTCATGAAGAAGTTGATTTCAAAAATGAAATAGTTTATGTTCCGCCTACTGTTAGCTGGCTTAAGAATAAGCCTGAAGCAACTAATAAATCTGGCAATTTAAAGCCTCACTCTAAGTCAAGGAGTTTTAAAAGAAAATATTCTTCAAAAGTTAAAGGATCAATGTCTAGTAGGAAGTCATCTTCTAAGTCAAAATCTTATGCATTAATCACAACACAAAATGGGAAATCCATCAGAATAACTCAAATATGGATTCCTAAGAGACTAATTGATCGAGGACCCAATTGAGTATGGGTACCAAAATGTGTAAATAGTTTCTTTTGTAGGTGATGCAGGAGGATTGCAGGAAGGAAGCTAGAAGAATACTCTTTTGAGTACACAGCCTAGAAGATCAACAATGGCCTTTGCCATTCTAGTAGAATAAATGTTTTTATTTGTTAAAAATGTTTTTGGTCTTTGGACCACAAAAATTATTTATTACATTTTTATGTCCATATACAAAATGAGAAGGAACATTATTTGGAAATAAAGATACTCTCCAAACGAATATCCTTAATCGGTCTAATTAGACAAGTGTGTCTGAAAGAAACAGTGTGTACTTAGACGTATTTTTTCTCACAATCTATACATCTAATTCTATTTGTTGAGGTTTAAACCTACGCGATTAGACTGACACGTCTAATAGACGTTAGACGTTTTCACGTCATGAGCAAGAGGATGCTCACGTCTAATCAAACACACGTCTAACACATGGTGTTCATGCAATTAGACGTACACGTCTAATAGACATTATACGGATTTTTATAACACGGAATTAGACGTATGCGTCTAATATACCCATCCGTCTAATAGACATTTAGCTATATAGATTTGTGAAGTAAGAAAAACGTCTAACTACGTGCTGATTAGACTGATCAAGGACAGTTGTCCCACGTTGAGAGCTATTTATTTTTCTTACTCAAAATATCAAACAGTCATCTCTTACCAACATGAAGACACGTGTCTTTCAAGTTTAGAGAAAATGACTGATATACTCTCATTTTTAATGTTAACTCCTTGAAAAAGGACGTCTAACATTTATTGATGGGCCATACCCTTAAGAAGAGACGGTTATTCTGTATCTCTCTTTTCTGTCTATATAAGGACATTAGTGCATGAGTTTGAAAGTTTTCAATCTCTCGAAATCCTTAAGAACCCTAGTTTTCTTTGCATTTATCTCTCTAAATCTCTCTGAAATCTTGTGTCGGTTCATATTCTTTCGAAAATGGTGAACAAAAAAATCACTTTGGGTCATTGTACTTTGCAGGTGGATTTTCCATCGGTATACACTTTCGATCAACCGGAGGTGGTGGAGATGTTCAGAACCCTAGAATGTATTCTGGGTTGAGGAAGTATCTCAGTGGTTCGTTCATATTCTATGAGAAAGAAGTTCGTGAGTTCTTCAAATCTGCAACTACGGTGGGTGAATCCATTGTAGCAACCGTCAACGGCGTGGAGTTCTCCTTCGATGAAACTGTTTATACGGAGTTCTTTGAACTTCCAATGGAGGGGCACACTTTTGATCTAATTCTTTCATCGAAAGTCATGCAAGAGATGAAGAAGACTTTATCTGCTGATGATTCGTTGATCCATGTTAATGGAAACAAGAAGGCCCTTAAACCTCATTTCATTCTGCTGAACGACGTAGTGGCAAAAGCACTTCAAGGGAAGTCTGGCTCCTTCCAACTCTATAGTGAAGATCGTATTGACAATATGTGCGATATTTCAAAGGGAATCCAGGTAAACTGGGCATCTACCCTTTTCCTGAACCTGTGCTTTTCGATTTGTCAATCAAACAAGGAGAGCATAACGTATACGGCTCAACTGAGTCGTCTGATGGAGCATT
The DNA here is from genome assembly GCF_907164915.1 of Impatiens glandulifera. Lineage (NCBI taxonomy): Eukaryota > Viridiplantae > Streptophyta > Magnoliopsida > Ericales > Balsaminaceae > Impatiens > Impatiens glandulifera. The sequence continues at coordinate 22,337,137 of NC_061869.1, forward strand.
TGGGGGTTCCTGTTGGAGAACCAGAACAGATCAACTCTCCAAGAGTTTTCACTGCCCTTACAGTCGCTAGTACACTGATAAGGATGAAGAACAACGTAGAATGTGCCTCTTGTGCATCTAGTTATCAGACAGGTGGAAAGCCTTCTACCCAATCTAAGCAACCGTCTGCTTCTGTCATGTCAACAGGGGCAAAAAGATCGAAAACAGTGAATGAATCGGAGGCCAGATCCTCTAGTCTGAAAAGTTAAAAGAAGAAGGACTCTAAATTAGTCGATTCAAGGTTAAGGCAAGGTTCAGGCGTACTTGCGGCAACTCCAGAATCCTCTCTATCTACTCCGACAACCATTTTGAGAAAGCCCACGAGATCTAGTGTCTCAAAGGAAAAGAAGACGAAGGAGCCCCGCGTGTCTAAATCATTAAAGGTAACCTCTTCTAAATCTTTGGCCGTTGTGCCTAAGTTTGATGTTCCTATTATGGAACAAGATGAATCCATTTTTTCTCCTTTAAGAGAATCTGTTGAAGGGCCCGTTGTTGAGTCAGCTGGTCCAAATGATGAAAATGTTAACAGGAATGTGTCTCCTGTTGTTCAACCTAATCTAGTAGCCGTCGGTGCTACAGAGTTATCTCAACCAGAACAAAGTGTTGTTCTTACTCTTGTTGCTAGTGAATCTACTGAACAAAAATCTTTTGTTCCCGCTCCTAAAGATTCTATGGTAACCGGGAAGGTTATTCTGTAGAGCTCCCTACCGAGCTATGTTAGAAAACCCCAATCTGCGTTTGAGTTGATGCGTTCTGCAAGAATGTTGAGTGAAATTGTGATCAGTGAAACCAGACCTGCTCCAAAACCCGTAAAGGTTGTTGGAAAAGGTAAAAATATTGCGACTTCAGTTCCTGAAGAAGTATCGGAGGCAACAGTCATTGTTGACCTCATTTTAGATCAAGTTAAATCCATTACAGCTGAAAAATTGGAGAATTTTTGAATCATGGTCCCTGGAGAGACTGTCCAAGTACAATGATACTCTATCAAATTCTGCGTTAACCCGGGAGTGGAAGAAGCGGGTAGCCAATGAGAAGAATGTTCTCAAGTGGGCTAAAACTTCAGAGGTAGCTGAGGCTCTAAAGAGAAAAGATCTTGTTGAAGCTAGCCTGTATGGAAAAGCCCTTTTCCCAATTCTTGAAGCCAGAAAGGCTAACTTCAATCCTGTTGAGAGAGGATCTAAAATTGAAGTGAAAGTGCTAAAGAGGCTGAATGACATCATGGACAATTACGTCTCAGTTGTTTCCCGATACGTCCATGGCGCTAATTTCTCTGGTGCAAAGCCATTTGATGATGATGAACCGATGGACATTCTTGATGCTGACAACGATGCCGATGAGCTAGATGCTGCTCTCTTGATCGAATTCGAGAATCTTTCTGCTGAAGAGAGACGCATTCTGGATCAACCTATTCAAGAGAATCCAAATGAAGAAGAAGAAGTAATTATTCAATAGATTGAACAAGCCCTTGAAACGAATGAAGAAGAAGTTCATGAAGAAAATGTGATTGAGGAGGTTGCTCAAGCTCCTATCGAAGAAAATGTTGTGATAACCTCTGTTGTGAGAACAAAGGAAGCTCAAGAGAAAATAGCCGAGGTAACTCAGCCAGAAATTATCAAATCTGAGGGGGAACCCTCCAAAGATAAGAATGCTAAAGAAGGAAGTTCCTCATCTGAGGAGGAACAGGATCAACACGCAACCTATAAAAAGCCCCGTCTATTTCCCGACACCATTGTGGGAAATGTTCACGAAAATATCAACATTCCTCTTCACTACTCTAGAAATTTATATGAGAGATTTTAGAGAGCTGAAGATGAACTGTTAGAAGAAGAGAAAAATGAAGCTGCTAAGAAAGCCGAGAAGAATCAACCGGAGCAATCCTTGCAAATTCATACAAACTTTGAGCCAATTCAGAGCATGGAAACAGAGTATGAAGAGATTTCATCAAATGAAGAATCCTCTACCGAAGGAAACAAGATGTTAAAGTCTATAAAGTTTGTGCTCTCATCTCTTCAGAAGAGCATGATAAAGGCCATGAACACGAAGGAAGAAGAAAGAAAGGGCTTTAGCGAGATTATCAAGGTTCTTACTGAATTGGATAACACCTTGAAGAAGAACACATATGAGACTCATGTCTCAAATTTAAACTTCTCCAAGTTTGAAAAGCAACTCTTCAACCGTCAAACTGAATTGTTGGACATTGAAAGGCAAATCAATGATGAACGCCATAAGGAGACTTTAGAAGAATTCAATCTGGTGAAGAATCATATGGTGGAAATTCAGGGTTGTTTAAGTAGAAATGATAGTGAACGACATGAATTTACTAAATCCATTGCAAGGAAGTTTCAAGCAAAGGAGAACGCAAAAGCTAATGCTGAAAGAGTTCAACCTCGAATCACCCAAGGAGAATCAAGTAGAAGAAGTGACGGTGTGTCAACTGGCACTAGATCCAGACGAGCTCCAAGCAACGATGATAATCCTAGGCCAACCAAGAGAGGTGGAGGTCGAAGCGGTGGTGATCGTGGAGGCAGAAACATTGGTGGTGGTCGTAGTAGGCCATCCAATGTTGATCAAGGAGGTCGTGCCAATGGTGGTGATCGTGGTGGTAGATCGAGTGGAACGGTCGTGGTAGTCATGGCTATCCTCCTTTTCTCAACATGCTTACCGGCCAAAACATGAGCCCAACCGATCCTCGAGTTAAAAGGAAAGAACAATAATTTCTTTTCTTCTACTCTATTTAAGTCTTTCAAACAATGTTTCTTAGATGGTTTTCTAAATATTGCTTTTGGATGTTTGATGTAAGTGAACAAGGGTTTGTTTTATTTATATGATGAATGCATATTTTGGTATATGTATGAAGGTTTCCAATTTCTTCATCAAAAAGGGGGAAATTGTTGGGTCAAATTATTTTGACTAAGTGTTGAAATAATTTAACCATTGAGATTTTGATGATGAAATGACTTATGAGTTTTGATGCAGGTGTATTTAATTCATATTTTATAAGACTTGACTCTAATGAGGGTCATTAGACCAATTTTGGCATTAGATGCGTAGAATTAGACGTGCAGTCTAACTCAACGGAGTTAGACTTGCAGTCTAATGAATGCATAGAATTAGACGTGCATTCTCAACGGAGTTAGACGTGCAGTCTAATGAATGCATAGAATTAGACGTGTAGTCTAACTCATCGGAGTTAGACGTGCAGTCTAATGAATGCATAGAATTAGACGTGCAGTCTAATTCAACGGAGTTAGACGTGCAGTCTAATGAATTCTCGAATTAGACTCAAGTCTAATGTATACGAAATTAGACATGCAGTCTAACTCAATGGGGTTAGACGTACAGTCTAATATATTTGCAATTAGACGTACAGTCTAATATGTGCGGAATTAGACGAGCAGTCTAACTCAGTGGAGTTAGACGTGCAGTCTAATATATGTGCGGAATTAGACATGCAGTCTAACTCAGTGGAGTTAGACATGTAGTCTAATATATTGTGAAAGTTAGACGTGAGTCTAACTCCTTCAGACAAGTCTGAGGTAGAACCGGAATTAGACGTGCAGTCTAACTTAGTGGAGTTAGACGTGCAGTCTAATGGTTATTGGATAATTAGACGTGTAGTCTAATTAAGTGAAAGTTAGACGTGAGTCTAACTCCTTTAGATAAGTCTGAGGTAGAACCGGAATTAGACGTACAGTCTAACTCAGTGGAGTTAGACGTGCAGTCTAACGGTTATTGTAATTAGACGTAAGTCTAATTCTATTAGACCAGGCGGTCTAATAGACTCTGTTATTAGAAGGGGATGTTTGATTTCATTAGACTGATTTTCACAATCTGTCTAACTGAAATTCGTCTAATGCTCAGCTTAAGCAGTATGCGTGAAGCTAGCATCCGCCTACCCACGTGTTATAGCTGTACCCTACTCCTGCTCCACTTTATAGTGAAGATCAGTACAATAGCTATATGCAACTAACCAACGAATTCCACATAAGAGAATTTTCCCCATTTTACTCGTTTTGCAGGTACATCTCTGATGGAATATTCGGCGCACTACCAGAGGTCTACGACCACGATCCTTGTGCTCAGAACCTGCTATGTACTATGGAGGCTTTCCAATGGAAGAGTGCCACGTATCATTTTAAAAGATTCGACCGTTAGCTTCTTCTCAGTATTTAACAAATCTCAAGGACAACGAACAATCTGCCTCACGAACTGCCAATCTCTCGATCATCTTGCTTACTGAAATTACAGAGAATTCAAGCCTTTGAATATTCATATTGTGAAGCTGCTTTCTGATTGTACTGTGTGTGAATCAAAAGAGAGCCAGAATCAAAAACACCTTTAGCTGAGTGATATTCTTCATCTTGTAATTGAACAGAAAGTGTTCTGTTCAATAAGGAGCTAAGTGTGTGTAAATTGTATTTGATTCGAATCATATTATAGTGAATCCTTCCGGTGGTTGGAAGTAGAGGTGACGTAGGAGAGTTTCTCCGAACATTCATAAATAAACTGATGTGTTATTTCATTTCTGTCATCTTTTCATATTTCATCTTGAGCTTCAAACCCAAGTAAACAATTCTGCCTTGAATTTGTTTCAAGTGTTTACAAGTGTTTGTGTAGAATAGAAAGCGAATTAAATCCCTAACAGGATTTCTTTCAAACCGTTTTTCATAAGCCTTCATCCATAGCCAGACCCCATCTCTATTGATAAAGCCGATCCTATCATATATGTTATCAGTTTGAAAGTTGTACTTCTCTCTCTTCCTTCCTTTACTAGAAGTTTTAATAAGTTTCTTTAAGAAAGAAACCATATATTATAGAGAGAGGATCAACCTTTTTTATATAGTAAAACAAACACCATCCATTAGAGTGTTTGTGAGCCATTAATTAAAATGTCCACAATATTAATAGTCCATCCCATATGAATGATTTATGTTATGACATATTAAACAAATGAGATATAGACTTACATTCTCCTGCTTATCACAATATAACCATAATGTGCACATAATAAAAGTTAAATTCATAATCATATATTAACATCATAATATCATAATTAAGTAAAGAAACTAATACGAATCATAGCGGTTATATGTCAATTTATCGACATAGTCCCTTCTATGTATCACATACCAAGTTCACATAATCAGACTTGTCATGAAAGTGTACATAAGGTCCAACAATTTCTTTGTCAAAGACAAGAAATCCTATTATTTCACACTTAATTCATTATATATATATAATATTATTTATGACATTTATATCAAAAATAACAAACCATGATCTCAAAGTGTTAAACTCATCATAATTAAACATATACTACATCATAATAGGTATCTCGTAATCCTCATACTTTCGACATGTTCATTATATGTCTTAGGGTTCAATCCTTTTGTCAAAAGACCGCCCATCATTAGTTTGGTGCTTATATGTTCGATTAACACTCTTTGTTTTTGAACTTCTTTTTTAACGACAAGATACTTTAATTCCATATGTTTAACACCTGTAGAATACTTGTTGTTTTTAGAAAAGAAGACTGTTGCAGAATTATCACAATAAATTTTGAGTGACATGGAGATAGTGTCGACAAGTCCAAGCCCTGAAATAATGTTCTGCAACCATAAAACATGAAGTGTGGCCTCAAAGTACGTCACAAATGCAGCTTCCATAGTGAATGTAACAATGACAGACTACTTCATACTTTTCTATGAGATTATTACTTCAACTAACATGAACAAATAACCAAATGTGGATTTTCTCGTATCAACACATCCGACAAAATCTGAATATGAGTATCCAATAACCTCGAGATTATTACACCTCTTATAAATGATAATAAAGTCTTTTGTTCCTTTAAGAGACCTTAACACTTTCTTTGCAGCTTTTCAATGATCTATTCCTGGATTACTTTGATATATAGCTATCATTCCAACAACGAAGTTGATGTTTTGTCTAATACAAGTCTGAGTATACATCAAGCTTCCAACCATAGTTGCGAATACGTTCCATTTTAGTACGTTTCAATTTATTTTTGGGACATTGATTGAGACTAAATTTATCTAGTTTCTGAATTAGAACAACACATGCACTGGATTTTTCCATCTCCAATCTCTCTAAAACTTTATTAATATATATTTTTTGAGATAATCTCAACAATTCATGTGATCTATCAAGGAATATTTCTATTCCAATCACATAGGATGCCTTATTCATATCTTTCATTTCAAAGTTTTTTAAAGATAAAATATTTGGCTTCATACAACAAACCAAAATAATTAGTTGTAAGCAAGATATCATTAACATATAGAGTCAATATTATAAACTTTCTCCCACTAATCTTTTGGTATATACATTGATCAAGGATGTTTTTCATAAACCCAAAAGATGTAATGGTTCCTTCAGGAATGGAAGAAAAATAAAGCCGATCATAGAGAGCGAATATACCTTTATAAGAGGAAAAATATTCAAGCTGTACAAGTGGAGCGTGGAACTAAATACTAATCATAGACCGCCTGAACTTGAACAAATCTGGGTGAATCTCAAGAATGTTCCATCACACCTGAGCAACCCAATGGGCCTGTTGACCTATATTTCTAGCATTATAGGCAAACCACTTATGTTTGACCCAACAATGGAAGGCTACGAGCGTGCATCTATGGCCAGAGTTAGTGTCGAAATTCATCCAAATAGCTCTCTTCCAAACAAGCTTAAACATAAAGATAGACTGGGAAATTTATTTGACATTGGAGTACAATACGAATGAAAACAAAATCGATGTATATGGTGTAGCACTTTCACACACGCTACGAATAAATGTCCAGTAAATAATAATCTAAAATCGAAGATCAATAACAACGCTCAGGAAGGCGGTATCAATGACTCTAACTAGGCTCAGGTTGAGAGAAATGTGAAAAAGTTGAACTTAACAGCAATGAACGCACTGATAATGATAGGATGGACAACCAAAAGCAAGAACAGATAAGGGTAAGGAAGAAGATAGGAAAAAGAATGAAGTGGGTAAGGGTACAAGTTGTCCCTGCTAACGCTGATCCTATCGGTCATGTTCAGGGCACCGGTCCTAGGGATTCTATTTTCTCAAGAATAGGTCATGTTCAAAACATCGGTCCTGGTTAGGGGTCCTAATAAAGTTGGACATAGCCACACCAGTCTTAGAGCTTCTCATAATGTTACCGTACCTAGCCATATTGACCATGTTAAGCTTGGTCCTAGACTTGCTGACCCTAATACTACTCAAGCTACTAGACTTACTACTATCGGTCATGATGAAAAGGTGCAACCATTGTCGGTCCGAACTATATTGGTCCTGATACTAGTACAAGTCGTATTATTGTGGATGATACTATTGTTGGTCCTAACTCCACTGGTCCCAATACTAATCAAAGAACTGGTTTTGATGCAACTACATGTCCTAGTTCTAAAGTTTCTGGAATTCAAAGATCTATAGGACGGGGAATACTTGGACCATATGAAACAAGCAAAATTGGGTCTGATGGAACTCTAATAGGTCGTGAGTCCACTCTTCCAATTCTAAGAATGCAAGTAGGAACCAAAAGAGCAATGTCATCAGAATTAGAAATGATCCGATCCATGGGCTCAGAGCCACCTTTCGAGATAATGAACAGGAGAATCCTGGACAAAAAACATTGAAAACTAACAAGCAATAAGGAAACTCATGAGAATGGACTGAAAAATTTTGGGTTTTGTGAAATCAAAAGATCAAGTGCAGAAGAAGACGATATGGTCTTAAATAAGGCGGTGAGCCTTAGTTTTGAAGTAGGGCGAATTAAAATCGATAACAAACATGAAACTAGTAATGAAGAGGTTCAAAGTCAGAAAAGACCTACTAAAGAAGAACAAGCTGAAAATCAAAGACAAAGTAGAAATATCCTGGATCCAGAATTCACTAACTCTATAACGGGAGAAGATGAGATCTGTGTGAGGTAATCCCCACTCAATGACAATAATATTACATGTAATCAAGCTGTAGCCATTGAGGATAACGAGGAAAGTGATGCTTACGATTTCTTTGTTGAAGAGGTCCAAGATAGTCTAAAAAGTCAGGAACCCAACACTTATATCCATTCATGAATATAGTGACATGAACTATAAGGGAACTCAATGACCCTCTAAAATGAAAAGAAATAAGGAGGATCATTGAGAACTAGAAGATCACTATTATGGGTATTCTTGACAAAAGTCAAAATCTGAAACGTTAAGAAGGTTAACAAGATGTGTATTGATAGCAACTAGGAATTTATTCACAACTCAAATAACAAAACGGGCAGAACCAGAGTTATCTAGGTTAACAAAGTTGCTGAGGTTAGGGCTCTCTTTTCGAATGATTAAGCAATCCTGGTGGAGGTCAAAGCCAGAATATCAAGAATCGTGTTTAATCTTGCTATTGTATATGGTAGCAACTCAAGCACTAACAAAAGACTCCTCTGGAATTGTCTTAGAAACTGGATCGGTAGTGATAAATCTTAGTCTATCCTCGGTGATTACAACGTAACCAGAAACGAATCTGATCGTAGCCAAAATCTGAAATAACTCGGGATATGATTGACTTTAATGACTACATTAGAGATACGGGTTGTATCGAGCCTACCAATTTTGGGAATTTCTTCACTTGGTCTTCTATGGGAAGGAATGAGCAAATTAGAAGAAGTAGAATTGACAGATGTTTGATAAATGAGAACTAGATTAACCAATTTCTGAGAAGTCAACTTCACGTTCTGAATCCGGGTATATCTGATCACTGCCTGATTAAATTGTTCTAGGAAAAGGAAGAAAGGTTCAAAAGGCCTTTTAAAATTCTTCAATTTTTAGATGGAAAATGACAAATTCAAGGGTATTCTCGAAAGCGTATGGTCTACAGATGTCAGGATATCCAACATGTACAGGGGATCCAACATGTACAGGGTTTCTGAGAAGCTTAAGATCGTAAAGAATCATCTTCAAAGCTTTGACAAGAAGAAGTTCAACAATATCTACAATAGAGTTCTAGCTGCTAGAGAAGAACTGGAAGAAGTTATAAAAGGTTATTAAGGTATGATAGTGATGAACAACTCAATAAAACAGAAATGGATGCGCTTGAAAACTTCAGGAAGCTGAGTCAACATGAGGAGAATTTTATTAGACATAAATCAAGACAGAGTTGGCTCTCATTGGATGACAAAAACACAGCTTTCTTCTACATAAAATGCAATACTGGAAAAATGAGAAACAATGTATACAGGCTGAAGAATGATGATGGTGAATATGTTCAGGGTCAAAGTGTGTACAAGATATGGCTATCGATTTCTCTAAGCAGCTTATGGGTACAAGAATGCAGCATCAAAGTCACCTGAATACCTTGTATCAGATTATTGATAAGAAAATCTCTGCAAAAGATAGTTGGGAGCTGATAAGGGTGGTCATGAGGGTTGAAGTTAAAGAAGCTTTATTTAGTATTGATGGGAATAAAAGCTCGGGTCCTGATGGGTTTAATGCACAGTTCTTCAAAGATAATTGGATGGTTGTGGGTAAAGACATTACTGATGGGGTTCTGGAGTTTTTCAAGAACAGGAAGATGTTAAAGCAATGGAATATAACAGTCCTAACTTTAATCCCCAAAACTAAGGTACTTGAGAAGTACAAGATTTCAGACCAATTTCCTGCTGCAATGTGATTTATAAAATAATTTCAAAAATCATTTCTAAACGATTTAAAAATGTCATAGGAAAAATTATAAATCTTAACCAATCTGCATTCATCCTCGGTAGGACAATCTCTCATAATATTTTTCTCATGGAGAGCCTTTTAAAAGGCTATGGGAAAAAGAAAACATCCCTGAGAGTGGATTTCAAAATAGATATCAAGAATACTTTTGACTCTATTAGATGGAAATCCATTTGGGATTTCTAGTTGTTTATGTTTTTCCTATGATTTTTATTGATTGGATTATGCAGTGCGTTTCAATGTCCTACTTTATTGTTAGCGTCAATGGAGTCCACAAAGGCTATTTCAAGGGGGAAAACGCGGTAAGGCAAGGGAACACCCTCTCTTCTTACCTTTTTCTAGCTATCATGGAGATCTTTGAGAGAATCTTCGCGATGTTTCGAAATAATTGTCCATACATCTTTCACCCATTCTGTGAGGTTGAGGAGGTAACTCATTTATGCTTTATTGACGATTTGTTCATTCTAGCGCACGCAAACATTGTATCCATTAAAAATATTAGGGCTGCACTAATGTTCTTTTCTGAGGTTACAGGTTTAACTATTAATGAAAGCAAAAGTGTGGAATTTTATGGAGGCGTGAAGGACGAAACAAAGTAGGACATCTTCAACATCATGTGCATTAATGAAGGCAACTTTCCCGTAAGGTAATTAAGAATTCCGTTAAACGCGAAGTAGATAGAGATCTCACACTACAAACCGCTGATTGAAAAGGTAAAAAACACGATATCTGGCTGGGCAGCGAAAAAACTTTCTTATACAGGGAGGATCGAACTTATCAAAACTGTAGTCATGGGCATAGTTGGCTACTGGGCGCAACAGATGGTCATTCCGAAGAAGGTAATGAAGTAGCTCGACATGTTGATGAAGAACTTTATTTAAGGTAGTAGCGGAAGAGGAGGAAAGAAAGTCAAATGGACCTCTCTCTACAAACTGAAGGACGAGGGATGCATCGGCTTGAAGAACTGTATCGAGTGGAACAAAACTCTCAACTTCAAGCATCTGTGGGCTTTGGAGCGCAATCAGGAGTCACTATGAATCAAATAGGTGCATACAAGGTTGATGAAATACGAAACCAGCATCTGGACTTGCAAAATTCATGAAGGTATGAGCTAGTCTCTGAAAAAGATGCTTAAACTAAGAAGCGATATTGCAGATCTTTATGACATCCGGCTAGGGGATGGGAAATTCACTCTATTCTAGCACAACCCTTGGTTTGAAAACCAGCCTATCATCCACAAGGAGGAGTTTCAAAATACTCGTATCAGAAGAGACTACACAGAATCGAAAATCAGGGACATTAAAGATGGGAATTGAGACTCACTCCAGAAGGACAGAGGATACTTGATCATATAAGTAACATACAACTATACGACAGACCATATACTCATGAATGGAAAGATGAGGACAATGGGAAGCTGGTATTGAAGAATATATGAGAGGTAACTCAGGAAAAAACGTAGAAAGTAGAATGAGCTTCTCCTGTATGGTCAACGAAGATTATTGCTCGACACCAGTTCATCTTATGGCCCGCTTTGTAGGAAAGACTCAGCACTCGTGATCGTATCAGCAAGTATATTAGCATCCCGGACGCGAACTGTCTTCTATGCAAAGGAAATGAAGAAACCATAGATCACCTATTCGGGAGCTGATGTATTAATTCAGAGCTTTGTGACAGATTCTATAAAATCATGGAGCTGATCAGTTTCCCGAGCGAATGGAACGAAATCAAAAAAGCGGCACTACTCAAAGACAAGTGAAATAGATTTGCAAGAAGTGTGTTCAAGTGCGACTTTGGAGTAGTGGTGTATAACATTTGTCAAGAACGGAATGCAATGGTATATGGCAGAACCCACAGGAGCGTTGAAGAGTTATGGAAATATATTGTATCGGATTGCAGCGCCCTCGCGGGAACGTGGAGAAGAATTCCAAGCACGGAGCAGAACTTGAATATCTGCATGAACTGGAATTTACCGGTTTTTGAACACACTAGAATTGAAAGCATTGTAATTAGATAATTCATTTACGTTTTTAGCTTTTATTCAAAATGTTACGACTTCAAAATCATTCTAGGCTTGTCTAGAACGATCTCTTAAACTCTTGGTTTTTTCCCGTTTTTGGGAATTTTTAATGAAATGACGCTAAGTCGTTTTTATAAAAAAAGATGTAATGGCATTAATTAAACTTAAGATACCATTGACGGGACACTTGTTTAAGTCTGTATATTGACTTTTTTAATTTACACACCATGTGTTGCATTCCTTCAACCAAAAAAACTTATAGTTGATCCATGCACACATCTTCAACTAAATTTCTGTTTAAAAAAGAAGTTTTCACATCTATTTGATGTCGCTCCAAATTATAATGAACCATCATCGACATAATGATTCTAAAAGAATCATTTTAAAGACAAGCGAAAATGTCTCTTTAAAGTCAACATCGTCTTACTAAGTAAAACCTTTTGCAATTATTCTAGATTTATATCTTTCGATATTGCCAATTGAGTCGTGCTTGGTCTTAAAGACCCATTTACACCCGATTCTCTTACAACCTTCTGATAATTCAACGAGATCCCAGACTCCCCTATGATCAATTAATTTTAACTCTTCTTTCATGGTGTCTAACCATTTAATGAAATTTTCACTTTCTATGGCATATGAATATGAAATTGGATCATTAGTGATGCCTAAGTTGAATTCTGACTCTTATAGATAAACCACATAATCATCAGAAATTGTAGATTTTATGTTCCTTATAAATCATCTTAATGCAATATTATGTGATTTATCTATCAAAGGTTCATTCATAATGACTTTATTACATGGAGTTTGATCATTAATATGTTGCTTTTTAAAATCGTTAACATGTTCAATATGTACATGAACAACAACTTGAATTCCCACTTTACGTGGTTCCAAACTCCCACTGGTTTCATCATTCTCAATTAACCTAGCATTTTAAGTATCAATAATTCTCGTACTATGATTAGGACAGTAAAATCTACACAATTTAGACTTTTCTAGATAACCAATGAAAAACTATTGGTTGTTATTAAATCTAGTTTTTTTCATGTGGAATATAAATTCTTACTTCCGCTATGCACCTCCAAACATGCAGGTGCCTTAAACTAAGTTTCCTTCCTATCCATAATTCAAAAGGTGTATTTTCAACTAACTTAATAGGAACCTCATTTAATAGATATGCAACGGTCAATAAAGCGTTCAACCACAATGATATGGGTAAAAATGAATTACTTGACATACTCTTAACCATTTCCATTAATGTACGATTACGCCTTTCTACAACACCATTTTGTTCTGGTGTTACTAGCATTGTGTATTGAGCACATATGTCACTACTTTCTAGGAATTTAGAAAATGGACCAGAGAACTGTCCACTTTCATCATACTTATCATAATATTCACCACCACTATTAGATTTAACAATTTTCACCTTTTTGTCTAAATTTCTTTCAACTTCAGTGATAAAAATCTCAAGGATATCAACCAATTGAGAGTTATCATGCAACAAATAGACATATCCATAACTTGAAAAGTCGTTAACGAATGCGATGAAATACTTTTCTCCACCAAAAGATGGAACATCGAAATGCCCACAAATATCAGTGTGTATTGTTTCAAGAAGTTGTGTATTTCTTGTGGTTGTTTTCTTAAGTGTGTGTCTTGTTTGTTTTCCTTTAACTCAATTAAAACAAATTCCAAGATTAGTAAAATCAAAATCATTTAGGATTCCATTCTTTACTAACATTTGAATTATTTATTTGGATATATTAACCAATGATTTATACCACAAAAAAGTAGATAATTCATTAACGAATTCATCTTTTGTACTAACATTAACATCATGATGCATGGTTAGTAGTGTTTCATCAAATAAGGTATCTAACTTTAATTTGAATAAACCATTCTCAAGGATACCCGACCCTCCAAAAAGTTTATGCTGAAACAAACTAAAACATTCATTCTTACACTCAAAAGAGTATTCGGCCCCATCAAGTTTTGATAAAGATATAAATTTTTTAGAAACACTATGCATATAAAAGGTTTGAAAAATATCTAAATAGTAACTCGTGTCCAAAATCAAACGACAATTTTCAATGACCTCAATTGGAATCGTGACACGATTTCCCATAAAGATGTGTTTCTCATTTTCGTTTATGGGCTGAGTTGTAAGAAATCAATGCATCGTGTTTGAAATATGTGTTTTTCAACCAGAATTAATCCACCAAGTGTTATAAAGAACCTCATCTAAATTTTATTTGAAACATACATAAGCTTTAGGCTTACCTTTCTTTTCGATCTATTACGTTTCAGGTAATCTTTCTGATAATGTCTTTATTTTCGCAGAAATGACATTTATTATTACCTGGTTCCTTCTTGTGGATTTAGATAGAAGATTCATTTATCAATAATATCTTCTTTCCTTTCTAGTCTTTTTTAAGTAGTTTCCTTTAAGCTCCTTTCTTATTCATGAGATGTGCATAATGAATTTTTAGTTTCTAAAGTCTCGTTTCCTCTTGATTGAGAATGGTTGTTAATTCATGCACATTCTATTTATCCTTTAGAGTATTTTAGTTCATATAAAATGGATCGTACTCCGAGGGTTAGGAATTGAGAATTAACGTTTCCAGGAAATTCTCATTAACTTTCATTCCCATGATCTTTAACCTTGCTTCTATATTCGTCATTTCAATAATTTGTTAATGTATAAAACGATAATCATAAAATTTAATCGTGGTTAAAGTATAGATCAGTGTCCCAACAAGTGATTTATCGATTGAATCAGATTGGAAACACTCTTCCACGAACCTCATATATTCCTTGGCATTTTTAGTTTTTTTTATTGTGGACTTGATGTTATTTTCCACACTCATTCGCATAAACATTAAGTTGATTTGATTAGATCTATCCCAAACTTTATGGAAAGATATATCCTTAAAACTTATATCAGTAATAGCAACTAGTTTCTCAATTTAAAGTGTTGAATCAAGATCTAAAACTCCAATATGAAATTGGACTTGTTCGCACCGTTCTGAGATTTAGTCTATTAAACTTAATAATAGACGTTGCCTGCGAATGAAGAGAAACATGAACAGATGCTGCAAAATTTATGCTTACACATTAGCTTTGAGTAACTCAACTTTGATTCAGATACAAATATCATAAAGTGTATATATTGATGTTCTCCTTTGGGTGATACATCAATATACCAACATAATTGATGCCCAACATAATTTCATAAAATTAGTAATTAAAATACTTTAATAAGACATACTTGTAATCTTTAGATATACTATGTATACAAATAAAGGAAGATAGAGAAAAGCTCTGGAGATTTTAGTCAATTCTCTCATCACGAACGGCACAATCTGCACGAATGACACGATCGACACGAACGGCACAATTGGCACAAATGGAATGATCGGCACGATCGGAAAGATATCAAAGTTGCGGTTCATTTGTGGTGTTCGCGATTTCTAGTCGTTTTGGGTCGTTTTCGGCACAATCGACACAATTAGCACGAACAACATAAACGATACGGTAACTCTAATCACTTGGTCGGTCATTCAGCTGCAA